>NC_064627.1:761094473-761397504 GCF_023864275.1 Schistocerca cancellata
TTCTGAATCTGCTTAGTGTATTCATCTCTTGGTCTCCCCCTACGATTTTCACCCTCCACGCTGCCCTCCAATACTACATTGGTGATCCCTTGATGCCTCAGAACGTACAGCAAAACGTAAAGCACGGAATAAAAAGGGCAAACCTTGAAACAAATTTTATGTTCTGTAAGAACGGTTGTTACGTATTTTGATACGATTCTCATTCTTACAGCACCACAGCGTAAAGAAGCCACGACTGTGCGTTAACTTCTGCAACGAGAGGGATATCTTTAGAATATCTGGTGTAGCAAGCAGGAACTAAGTGCTAATTAAGGAAAGTAATTATGTTTGACATAATTTGCTTATTTTTAACTACTTACTTTTATTATTACCTGCTTTTTTTCCACTCCTTATGCAACTGCTGAGGTTTGTATTAACGCCGCTCTTTGGGGTGAGCGGTGCCTTGGCCATTAAGAATTTAATGCGACCATTAAGGAAAGCACGGTCTGCATTCCTGAGGAAGAAACAAAAATTCTATGAATTTCTGATCCGTTCGCCAGTGTGCTAAGATGTGACTAAAAGAAGATAATGTGGCTTCTCTGATATACACTCCTGGAAATGAAAAAAGAACACATTGACACCGGTGTGTCAGACCCACCATACTTGCTCCGGACACTGCGAGAGGGCTGTACAAGCAATGATCACACGCACGGCACAGCGGACACACAAGGAACCGCGGTGTTGGCCGTCGAATGGCGCTAGCTGCGCAGCATTTGTGCACCGCCGCCGTCAGTGTCAGCCAGTTTGCCGTGGCATACGGAGCTCCATCGCAGTCTTTAACACTGGTAGCATGCCGCGACAGCGTGGACGTGAACCGTATGTGCAGTTGACGGACTTTGAGCGAGGGCGTATAGTGGGCATGCGGGAGGCCGGGTGGACGTACTGCCGAATTGCTCAACACGTGGGGCGTGAGGTCTCCACAGTACATCGATGTTGTCGCCAGTGGTCGGCGGAAGGTGCACGTGCCCGTCGACCTGGGACCGGACCGCAGCGACGCACGGATGCACGCCAAGACCGTAGGATCCTACGCAGTGCCGTAGGGGACCGCACCGCCACTTCCCAGCAAATTAGGGACACTGTTGCTCCTGCGGTATCGGCGAGGACCATTCGCAACCGTCTCCATGAAGCTGGACTACGGTCCCGCACACCGTTAGGCCGTCTTCCGCTCACGCCCCAACATCGTGCAGCCCGCCTCCAGTGGTGTCGCGACAGGCGTGAATGGAGGGACGAACGGAGACGTGTCGTCTTCAGTGATGAGAGTCGCTTCTGCCTTGGTGCCAATGATGGTCGTATGCGTGTTTGGCGCCGTGCAGGTGAGCGCCACAATCAGGTTTGCATACGACCGAGGCACACAGGGCCAACACCCGGCATCATGGTGTGGGGAGCGATCTCCTACACTGGCCGTACACCACTGGTGATCGTCGAGGGGACACTGAATAGTGCACGGTACATCCAAACCGTCATCGAACCCATCGTTCTACCATTCCTAGACCGACAAGGGAACTTGCTGTTCCAACAGGACAATGCACGTCCGCATGTATCCCGTGCCACCCAACGTGCTCTAGAAGGTGTAAGTCAACTACCCTGGCCAGCAAGATCTCCGGATCTGTCCCCCATTGAGCATGTTTGGGACTGGATGAAGCGTCGTCTCACGCGGTCTGCACGTCCAGCACGAATGCTGGTCCAACTGAGGCGCCACGTGGAAATGGCATGGCAAGCCGTTCCACAGGACTACATCCAGCATCTCTACGATCGTCTCCATGGGAGAATAGCAGCCTGCATTGCTGCGAAAGGTGGATATACACTGTACTAGTGCCGACATTGTGCATGCTCTGTTGCCTGTGTCTATGTGCCTGTGGTTCTGTCAGTGTGATCATGTGATGTATCTGACCCCAGGAATGTGTCAATAAAGTTTCCCCTTCCTGGGACAATGAATTCACGGTGTTCTTATTTCAATTTCCAGGAGTGTACATTGAGAGAGAAAGAGAGTGGTTGGTGATTAGTGTCTGGATTTGTGTGTCAAAACTTGTTATGACAATGTGATCCGTAATTCTCCATCCCAGTGCGGCGGAAGACAACGTAATATTTCCCGCATATGTGCAGCTTGACACGCCGTAATGATACAAGATATTCACTTCTGTACTTGTGAGTAATATGGTGAGACATAAGGTTTCGATTAGTGTCGACCAGAATCTGTTTCTCCATGCAGTTTACTTGATTCGTAACCAAAATGTTCAAATTTGTGTGAAATCTTATGGGACTTAACTGCTAAGGTCATCAGTCCCTAAGATTACACACTACTTAACCTAAATTATCCTAAGGACAAACACACACATCCATACCAGAGAGAGGACTCGACCCTCCACCGGGACCAGCCGCACAGTCCATGACTACAGATTCGTAACCGAGTGGTATAAAAACCGTTCTTCAATGGCCGAATGATTCGTAGCATTTTCGTGGATTTCATGCATATTTTGTAACCATTTTCTTTGTGAATTAGAAGAAACCAACTTAATCAGCCGCATTTCGGCTTTGAAATAAATCCAAACATGACAGGTAAAAATCTGTGCCGGATCGGAACTCGAAGCAGGATTTCCCGTTTAACCCGAGCGTTCGCGTTCACCCCTTCAGCTAGTCTAGCACGATTCTCAGCCTAAAAAGATTTCCATCCTGTCGTACGCAAGAAGTGTCCCTGCCCATTCTCCTCCTTCTGGCAGCTCACACTGATTCCCACAGGGGTATGGATGTAATGCGCATTCATGCTGAAATATTGTAAGAGCCGCCGTGCTTATGGATATGAAAATATACACACATGTACATATTATATCTTCATATCAATTTCACGTGGTTCTTGTAACATTAATTGTGCTCTTTTATGTGAAATGTTTATGTTTTTGAGTTCCAGTTATTATTAAGTGATACGAGAATTTTCTACATTTTTCATGCACCTCCTTATCTTTAATTTGAGCATATAAATATGAAACAAACCTTTCCAAGAACCCATGTTTTCATGAGTAGTAGGCAGACGGCGCCACGAGCGCAATTTTGATATCAAATTGATGAGCAAATTAATTAAATTGATCAATTTACGGATGATAGTGTGCCATATCACCGGGCTATAGTTCTAGACTTTTCGGCCGGATGATTTGGCCACCCAGACATCCCGACATGAACCCCATCAAACATAAGGGACACAATGAGTGCTCACTTCGTGCACAGAATCAGCATCACCAGAACTTTCGCAGCTATAGAGGCAGTATGGCCCAATATTTCTGCAGGGGACTTCCATCTGTTTGGTGAGTCGATGCCACTCGAGTCGCAGCACAATTCAGGGCAGTAGGAGGTCCAAATCGAAATTGGGAGGTACCCCATGACCTTCGACACCTCAGTGTAGAATCATGCTCAGTGCACATGTTTTGCCTAATGGGGGACTCATCTTCCCATTCTGCTGTCCAGTATGGCCACATGTCATACTCTTCAACACATTCTACAAGAGCATTTGTGACAGTCGATTCCGTTCCATAGAAAGAGTTGTGCGGAAGTGGGTACGTGTGACGATGTCTGACGGGCTGTAATCCATATCACTAACGTTTTTCAGGTATGGTCATTAAAGATTCAATCCCTTTCCTGTTGACGATACACTTCAATGAGGTTCGTTAAATTTGTGCAATAGAGTAACGTAATGCAAACGGACATAATCGTCACGAACACTTAATCTGGTCCAACTATATCTCTGATAGTCACATATTTATTTCTAATACCGCAACTCTTTACTTGTAGAAATTAATCATAAACCTTCGACCACCGACAACGATATGAAGCGTAGTAGGAGTGGGTATTGTACCTCGAAACACTTTTCAGGCTTTCTCCTCTGGCCAGCCATGTTACAGAAATTTAATATATTTTCTTATTCCATTTTGAAATGCATTCAGTCCAAGTGTCGTGTAGTATTTCCCTGAAATTACAAAAGTACTCTGGAGAAGAAAGTTTTTCCCAATTGTGAAAAACTGCTGCCGGCCGGAGTGGCCGAGCGGTTCTAGGCGCTACAGTCTGGAACCGCGCCACCGCTACGGTCGCATGTTCGAATCCTGCCTCGGGCATGGATGTGTGTGATGTCCTTAGGTTGGTTAGGTTTAATTAGTTCTAAGTTCTATGGGACTGATGACCACAGAAGTTAAGTCCCATAGTGCTCAGAGTCATTTGAACCATTTTTTTTTAACTGCTCCAACGTGCAGCATGGTCATGTACGTAGAAACAAATTTTCTATTCATATTTAAGTGTTGCCATCCACAGTATCTTATCAACACCATATTCAGTTGCCTGTCTGTTGCATTACTACTCTACTACACGCCCATAATCAGTAAGTGAAATCAAATTAAGAAGCAAGCTTGTTTAAAATCTGCTACAAGTTGAAAAGTTTTCCATTTTCAAAGCAGGAAAAATTGTTAAGACATTAAAAAACTCAGTTCATTTGCAAATATTATGTGTTACATAGCAGAAAATCTCCTTCCTTTTCAAGGTACAAGATGGTGTACGATTGACGAAGTATGGTTGAAGTGTCCCCACTGTAAATAAAATAAGTGGTTTTAAAAATATTCATAATTTTACTCACCAGAAAGCTCTGCTGCTGAAGAATTAACTGTATCCTCCAAACGGCTTTAATATATTGTACAGAATTTAGATATGTAGAGCTCGTAATATTTACAAATGCTGCAAAAAACACAACCTCACTTCTCAGCAACAAAAACAGTAGAAAATGACGGCAACTGCTTAGGCGGCTTCTAGTACTCAGCTGGCCGTGTGGTTCTGAATCAGACATTAGACTGAAAAGTCGATCAGGAAACATCGTGCGTTCCCATGTACAATGCCTCCAAGTACAACACTCTCCGCTGTGTTCGTCCATCACCCTTTGTCACATTATTACCCATGACTTTCAGAGACTACCGCTTCCCCTCCCAGACAATTGTCCAACTAGCGGATTCTGAAAATTGAAGCAGTATTCATATGTGAAGAGCAAACTGCTCCACTTATTGATAGTCCAATTTTGATGTTGCTGGCTGCGCAGTAAAAGTGATCCATTACGCAGTTTCGTAAATGGGATACATATCGCCGTACATGACGACTCATAATGGTCACTGATAGTCAGGTCTATACACTTCGATCTCTCCAATCTGCATAGATTACGTGCAGCGCCGATGGGAAATTTTGCATTAATAGGCCCTGTAACGATAACAATTACCCCCATCTTCCCAGTACAGAACTTAACTGCACCTACCAGCGATCTAGTTCGTTATGGTATCTGATTAATGTAAAATCAATAAAAGACTCAAAGATCGTGGTTTCTTATGAAACTGCCAGTATGTTGTACTATTTCACATATTCCTACTTAGAGGAAAGTTCTAAGCTGGTAGCAGATATTAGGTTTAACTATATAACCCTACGACGTATGTTATCTGCAAAACGGCAGTGCACCGTAAATACTTAATAAATTATGATTGTCTGTTCAGACTAGTTACTGCTATATCACAATTCCTCTGTACGCCAAAGACTTGAATACTCTTTTATAGTTTAATTTTAGGGATCTACCCAAAAATATAGTACTTTATGATGCACTCCAAAATTAAAGCGAACATCAATTCTCTTTTGCTTAATTTAAGCTTATTTCGTTAGGGCACTGGGTTTCCGAAAACGCAGTGCATCAGCTGGTGTGATTAAGCTTACTCGTAAGCCCCTATATCTCTCACTCAACTTGATTCACCTTTTTTTTGCGTAAGAAACAATTCAGAAACGATTAAATTTATTTATTTGCCCACGCAAAACTAATCTTTTATAAACCTACTTACTTATCTCCACTGAAAAAACTGAAACTAGACATGCTGTCTTCTGTTCTGTGAAACATTCGCCACAGAAGCAAAGCCACACCTATTTGTAAAGTCAGTGATAGAGCTTTTGTGTTTCTATAAAAACACGCTCTACACCGACTAAATCTAATTTTTTCTCTTTTTTTTTCTTTATTTCTTTTCTTCAAGTGAAGGACAGAACAATTCTTTCCTACTTAATTTTCTTTCAATAGGAAAGGTTGCACTATATCCTAATGACATTTTCTTTTTAAGGTTACTTTATAGCCGCAAATAAACAAAATAACGCCAACTGGCTCTAAAATTCAAAGATTATCTTTGAAATATTTTTATTCCGAAAGCTCGCCTTTATGTAGAATAGTACTATACTCTCTTCCTACGACATCTCCTTACTACTAATACTGAAAAATTAACTTTCGATGTGTAACACTACGGTATAGAATATAATTTTCATTGTTTGAGTAATTTTCACTGTTCCTGAAGTTCTTTCAGGTCTGTTACTGGCTTGTTCTGTCACGTCCAGTTTTTTTCAGAAATGAATTAAACTCAGTTGTCACTAAAATCTACGTCCCACCCAGAGAAATTTTATTGCTAGTAAGGGTAATTTTATTTTAGTAAGATGAAACAGTTGACCACACCTTTCTCACTCATATGGTTGTTATGCGGAAAACGTTATAATTCATAGTTAACATGCTACAGTGTTGTAATGTTAGGTCTGTGCCGTTAAAAGCAGTTTTGCAGTTTCTAAGAAATGAGTTCGGACAAGTGTATCAATAATCCAAACATATTATGTTTGTGGCAGCTACCTAATTGCTGAGAAAAGACAGGGCATTAGTAGTTTCGGAAAAACGTCTACTGCACATACTTTGCTTTAAGGTTTGATGGTTAAGACAAAAGCTGAGCACCACACAAGGGATACCGTTCGTCCAGTGTACCATAAGAAGATGCCTGAAAAACCTCACCGTTGTGTTGAAGTATGTGATCCATGAAAAACATTCTCGGACAAAATGTGGAGATTTGAAGGCAGTTGGCTTGTTAATTGGTCAGTAATTCGGCTGTGCAAAAACATCGTGTGTGTTTCTTCGGTGAGTGGGACAGCGGTGCCAAAGACAAGCATTGGTAGGTAACTAAATCGCCTGAAAGAAAAAAATCCTTCAACCCGATTCACAGAATACAGTAAATAAACCAAATGTTCAAATAACCAAGACAGCATTACCTCCTCTTCACATCAAGCTTGGATTAATGTAATAGTGCACTAAAGCATTTACAAAAGATATTGACGTCTTTCTGTATTTGATAACAAGATTTCCAGAAGTACCTCACGAGAATCAAAAAAGTGATCTTTGTGGGACTACAGATGAGTAATTGATGAGAGAGAATTTGTTTGGAGGCACAACCAGGCCAATGGATAAAAGAGCTTGGATTTCTTTTAAAGAATTAATGACCAACTTTTTAGGCAACAACAACAGTTCAAATTATAAAAAACATGGTTAAAGCAATGTTGCAGGGTTTCGTGATATTAAGATGTACCATGAGTGTGAATCCTTATTTTCCACGTTCACATGTTGCGTTTTTCCCTGCGAATCTTGGTAGTGTCAGTGAAGTACTAGCAGAACGGTTCCAACAGAACAGGAGAGAGATGGGAAAGAGACACCAGGGAAGATGAATGCAAAGTTATAGGTGACTACTGTTTTATATTAAAAATGGATGTCACTGGTAAAGGGAGACCATCAAGGAAGAAAAATTTCGTCCTATGTCAGAAAGAACTTGATGCAGTGAAATCAGCGAAGTAAAATTAAGCTGTCACATATGTGTTGTGTTTCTGTAGTAATTATTAGCTTTTTAAGTGAACATATTCGATAACCTACTCTGACGAAGTGTGTAGTGATGTCGTACCAAGTTTTAAAAATAAATCATTTATATTTAATACAACAGAAAAATATTGCTTCTTAGAAGAAAAATACGATTTCAGTTAAAACTTCAGATGTGATTTGTACAAAAATCTGACATGATACAGTAAAACCAAAATCAAATTTGAAATCAGAATGAAAAATACTTTAAATATCACCTTCCGATCATAAAACATCGATCCAAAAGTTTTAAGACGTAGCATGGTTCTTGAGATTCAATTTTTTATCTTTTGATTAAGATTATGGGACTGTATCACCATGGGCAAAAATCACAAAGTCGGGAACTAAGTTTGCATATTTAAATAACACCCAAATATTTATTCGCCACGAGTGAATACAATGGTACACCCCGGTGTAAGAGTGCCAGTGTGCTCCAACCCTTTAAAAACACCATCCAGAAAAACTTTTGCCACCGCTACTTTGATCCTCCCCTTAACAGAGATAAGTAAAAGTCTTCCTCCTCAGGCTTTGGCGTCTAAACTATCACTTTTGCCAATGTGTTACCATTTTCTTAAGTGCGAAATAACCCTGAACGCGATTCAAATTAATGGTTACACCATGTTCGTAACAAATCCTTAAATCAGTAGTATGATTCAAATTAATGGTTACACCATGTTCGTAACAAATCCTTAAATCAGTAGTATATCTTGTCAAATTCAGGGCTACTACGGGTGTATATCAAACCGCAAGTTCCAGAATTAGCTCTCTAGGGCCTAAGAAACAACATTCGCACTTGAGTCGCCCTACAAACTCAATGTTAAATCATACAGAGAACAACAACTATCAGAACCAACTCTTCCTCATGAGAAACGTTCTCTACAGGATGACGTGCATCCCAACTGGAACACAATCGGAGCCAATACAGACGTTCAGTACCCTACCCACCAAATATCCTCTACAATATTAGAGCTGAAAAATCACAGCCAGATGTTTACAATCCTTTTCGGATAATAACGACGTACTTATGGTCAGCCAGTACTTTAGTACTGAGGAAGATCCCAGAGTATACTCAATACCTTATCGTAATTGAACACCGACTCGTAAAATATCCCGTGGAACCTCAAATAATTCTTTCCCGAAATTCGGTAATAACGACGAAAGAATCACGATGCTCACTGGTAGTCAAACATTTACACTGACTTACCAAACCACGCACCATCAAGCCCGACTACGTCTGGAGCTATAAAAAACTTAGAGTCGTAGATCTGTCCATAGTCCAGACCAAATTGTAACCAATCCTAAAATCGATGTTTAAACGTTTCGGAAGCATTAAAAAGAATAAGCGAACAACGCTACAGACACTTTTAACAGTGGTTGTATTGTTTTCGATGGCCTTCGGGATGCTTTGTGATGGGCACCTGCGGCGTGATGTTTGATATCCGCCTCTCGACAGGCTGGTGACTGGAAACGCTTGCCTCATCATCGTCCGCAGCGACCTTCCCCCGCACTCTCTTTCGACAACAATTAATACACAACGACTTACAAAACATATTAAATAAATTACAAAAATCGTATTTTAACTAGATATTTGCCTGCGGATTATTCCGTACTGAGTTGAGGTGCCACACTGTTACATAACGTCTCACACAACACGTCGTGGCACGTTCTAAAGACCCGGCACCCATTATACCTTTCACCTGCATACGAGACTCGCCGCCTGATAGCTCACTGAATCCAAGTAGGCGACAGTGCTTTCGAGTAGCATTTCGACAGACGCCTGCAGGCATGCTAACAGAAATGATTTCATCGGGAAACATCGCTCGAGGCTTCATGAAGCTGCTACAGGCGAGTTTTTATTCAGAAATTATTGCCTACAATCACTTGCTCCCTGAATAATCCGTGACACGACAATGGTCAGCCAGTGTTGAGGAATAGACACCACCTGAATGTGATACTACACATAACTGGCCCAACCATTAACTTGCAGAACAAGGCACGCTGTCGGGTTCAACAGTTTTCAAGGACGGAAGACGACGAGGGCGTTAGAGACGGAACTTCCACTATCTCAAATGGTTCAAATGGCTCTAAGCACTATGGGACTTAACTTCTGAGGTCATCAGTCCCCTAGACTTAGAAACACTTAAACCTAACTAACCTAAGGACACCACACACATCCATGGCAGGCAGGCAGGATTCGAACCTGCCACCGTAGCAGCAGCGCGGTTCCGGACTGGAGCGCTTACAACCGCTCGGCCACAGCGGGCGGCTACACTACCTCAACCAAAGTATCTGAACACCCCTGTGTATTGCGGAACTGACCACTAGATGCTACGAGGGGCGGACCCGCTACTGTTTATCTGGACACCACTGTGTAATGTAGAGCTGACCATTACACGTCACGATATTCGGGCCCGCCACTATAAAAGGAGTCGGAGAGTGTTTTGGTTGGTAGGAGAGCCAACACCGTGTTACTAGAAGGACGCCGAAAGGGACGCGTTTTAGCTCACGCAGGCTGGCGTGAGGTCTGTAACAAGACAAGGAAATTAGAATTTAGAAAAACGGACGTAGCTGGTGGAATACTTAAGTTTAATCTGTTAATGAAGAACGTCGGTCTTGACGGTACATGATTCATGATATCAATAGTAACTGATAATGGCGCCTTGCTAGGTCGTAGCAATTGACGTAGCTGAAGGCTATGTTAAACTATCGTCTCGGCAAATGAGAGCGTATTTTGTCACTGAACCATCGTTAGCAAAGTCGGTTGTACAACTGGGGCGAGTGCTAGGAAGTCTCTCTAGACCTGCCGTGTGGCGGCGCTCGGTCTGTAATCACTGATAGTGGCGACACGCAGGTCCGACGTATACGAACGGACCGCGACCGATTTAAAGGCTACCACCTAGCAAGTGTGGTGTCTGGCGGTGACACCACAGAGAGCATTGTGTTGTCAGTAGTGCAGCAGTAACAGCAGAATGGGTTGGTCAGGAGAGATGCGTGACTTCGTAAGTGGACTAGTCATTGGATATCAGTTGAGTAACGAATTCTTCAGAAACATTTAACCCATCGACTGTTGGTGACCGTAAAGTAAAGCGAAGGAAGAACACAGCTAAAGCAATGCCAGGCAGACCTCATGTAGTGACAGACTGGTATCTCCGAGCACTACGGAAGTCGGTTGTAAAAAATGGCATGAAATCAGCGAAAGGAATCACTCTGGGATTTAAAAGTGCTGCCAGCAGTCCTGTTATCGTAATGAGCGTACGCAGGGAGCTAAAAATAGTGGAGTGCGGCAGTCGAGAATCTCCTGGTAAGCCACAAATTTCTTCTGTCACTGCCAAGCGACGCTGGAGATGGAGTAAAGAGTGACGCCACTGGGCAGAGAACGACTAGAAACGAGTGACTTGGAGCCATGAACCACTCGGTACCCTGAGGCAATCCCATTTAATGGTTTGGGTTTGGCGAATGCCTGTAGTGCGTTAACTGTCAACAAGTGTAGTACCACTGTGGTACGATGGAGGTGACGTTTCGGTGTGGGGATGTTTTTCGCGGTTAGGATGTGGCCTCCTTACTGTGCTTCAAAAACTCTTGTTACAGGACGATATGAGCATGTTTTACAGCACTGTATAGTGCGTGCAGCTGAAGAACAGTTCGGAGATGATGATGATGATTGTTCATATCAGCATTAGAATGCAACCTGTCTTAAAACAGCGTAGGTCAGGCAATGGTTCGTGGATAATAACATTCCTGAAATGGACTGACCTGCCCAGAATCCCCATTTGAGATGAGTCAAAACTTCGCCTTAGCTCCAGACCCCAAAGTCTAACATCACTACCTTCTCCGGGTTCAGCTCTTGACGAAGAATGGACTGTCATTACTCCACTGACTTTCAGACACCTCACTGAAAGAGTCTCCAGAAGAGTTCAAGCCCTCTTAAAGACGACAGGTGGACACAATATTAATGTTCACTACATCTATATCTACATGGTAACTCTGCAGTTCACACTTAAGTTCATCGAACCTTTTTCATACTACTCTACCATTCCACTCTCGAATGGCGCGTGGGAAAAAGGAACACCTAAATCTTTCCATTCGAGCTCTGATTTCTCTTATTTTATTATGATCATCATTTCTCCCTACGTAGGTGGGTGTCAACAAAATATTTACGCATTCTGAAGAGAAAGTTGGTGATTGAAATCTCGTAAATAGATCTCGCCGCAAAGAAAACCGCCTTTGTTTCAGTGACCGTAACCTCAACTCGCGTATCATATCAGTGACACTCTCACCCCTGTTGCGCGATAACACGAAACGAGCTGCCCTTCATTGCGCTTTTTCGATGTCCACCGTCAATCCTCCGTGGTAAGGATCCCATACCGCGCAGCAATATTCCAGCAGAGGAAGGACAGGTGTAATGTAGGCTGTCTCTTTAGTGGGTTTGTCGCATCTTCTAAGTGTCCTGTCAACAAAGTGCAAAAAAAAATGGCTCTGAGCACTATGGGAATTAACATCTATGGTCATCAGTCCCCTAGAACTTAGAACTACTTAAACTTAACTAACCTAAGGACATCACACAACACCCAGTCATCACGAGGCAGAGAAAAATCCCTGACCCCGCCGGGAATCGAACCCGGGAACCCGGGTGCGGGGAACAAAGTGCAGTCTTCGTTTCGCCTTCCCCACAATATTATCTATGTGGTCTTTCCAATTTTAAATTGCTCGTAATTGTAATTCCTAGGTATTCAGTCAAATTGATAGCCCTTAGATTTGTGCGATTTATTGCATACCCTAAATTTATCGGATTTCTTTCACTAACCATGTGGTTGACCTCGCACTTTTCTTTGATTAGTGCCAATCGCCACTTTTCGCATCATACAGAAATTCTCTCTAGATCATTTTGTAATTGGAATTGATCGTTTGATGATTTTACTAGACGGTAAATTACAGCGTCATCGGCAAACAATCTAAGGGGGTTGCTCAGATTATCGCCTAGATCATTTACATAAATCAGGAACAGCAGAGGGCCTATGGCATTACCTTGCGGAACGCCAGATATCACTTCTGTTCTGCTGTATGATTTACTGTCTATCACTACGAACTGTGACCTCTCTGAGAGGAAATCACGCATCCAGCCACACAACTGAGACAATATCCCATATGCATGCAATTGTAATTAACCATCCTCTACCTACATTTTTTTTTCTTTCTGTTATCAGGAGGCATTTCTCTTACTGGTCTGCCGGCCGCGGTGGCCGCGCGGTTCTAGGTGCTCCAGTCCGGAGCCGCGCTGCTGCTACGGTCGCAGGTTCGAATCCTGCCTCGGGCATGGGTGTGTTTGATGTCCTTAGGTTAGTTAGGTTTAAGTAGTTCTAAGTTCTAGGGGACTGATGACCACAGCAGTTGAGTCCCATAGTGCTCAGAGCCATTTGAACCATCATACTGGTCTTTTTGTAAATGTTTGTACAATGCTTGGCGCCTATTAAAATTTGTTTTCTATTCCCTTTTCGGGTTAATTTTAATTCATGTGAACATCCAGTACCTCTGTTTGACATATCAAACGAAACGTATTATGAAATTAACACCAACCATACATTGAGTCCTCGATGGACAGTTGGTGTGGGAATTATAAATCTGTGAAAGCCGTATACCGATATGTTAGTGGACAATGACGAACGTATTTTCTGTTTAGGAACAGTTGGTATGGGAAATCGCCCGTAAAGGCGGATGAAGCAAGGTATTTTGGTCAACGGCACAGAGTGAAGAAGCAATGGGAAACCACTCCATTAAAGATCTTAAGGACATCCGAAGTAGAATACAACCATAAAAATTAACTACTGATCATGGATCTAGGAAGCCAATATCTGGCAGGAGACATAAGAGGGCTTCTCACCTCATCGTCGAGCGAAATCGCTCTAAAAAAGCACAAAGATGGGAAACTACTCTAAGTGAGAAAACTGGCTGAAGTGAAAGACGACATGAGGAAGAATGAGACAGATACTTTAGGTCTATGTGAAACAAGACAGGAAAGATATAGAGATTTCTACAGCGATGACCTTAGCGTAATTGATAGAAAAGATGAAAGCATGAACTGGCAATTACAGTAAGAGGAAACTGATCAAATGACTTGTTAAGGACGATAAAAATAAATAGACACCTATGGATGTGGTAGTAATATTTCCCAAAATCTGGAAACTATTGCCGGTCGGAGTGGCCGAGTGGTTCTAGGCGCTTCAGTTCGGAACCGCGCTGCCGCTAATGTCGCAGGTTCGAATCCTGCCTCGGGCATGGATGTGTGTGGCGTCCTTTAGGTTGGTTAGGTTTAATTAGTTCTAAGTTCTAGGGGACTGATGACCTCAGTCCCATAGTGCTCAGAGCCATTTGAACCATTTTTGGAAACGAAAATATTGGAGAACTATTACAACTGACTTAAGAAAAAGATAATGTTGCTATAGTGGGTTAGTAGTAGGATTCCATACAGGCATTAAGAAAGTAGGAAATTTTGGCTTGGAGGAAAAAACGAAAGATTTGAAAATTTGGTAGATTTCTACACCCAAAATGATATGGTTATTATAAACGGATTTTTTGAATCTCCTTTTAGAAGAAGGTACATATAGGAGGTTTCAGGGAAAAAAATATTTCTCCTAGGTTGTAAATTAAAGAAGCAAAGATAAAATCAGGTCCAGGCATAGATAGTGATAATACACTTATGTTAGCCAAGCGCAACTGTAATTAACAACATCAAAAGACCTGTCATAAGGAAACGGAGAGTAGAAAGATTGAGAGAAGAAGCAGTAAAGATGGCTTTTGAAAATAGAACCAATAAAATACCTCATGGAAGTGATGAGCGAATGCACTGGAATAATATCAAGACGGGGATAATTGAAGCAACAATTGACGTTCTGGATGACTGGAGAAATACTGAACCTAATACAGATAATAAAACTATGTAGATGACCACAAAAGCATTAAAAATCACATCACAACTAAATGCAGAGAAAAAAGAGAAATAGTTGAAAACCATTCCTGAAGAGATAGAAGAAGGTCACAGTAAAGGAAAACAGGATCAAGTTTATAGGAAAGTCAGCGGCCTAAGGTACAGACCCAGAAGGCAATCTGCAATAGTCAAAAATAAATAGGGACTATTCCCAATACACAATTATATGTGCTCGATAGAACGAATGCATTGATCGTTACGATGGTAAGGACTTAAAAATGAAAGTAATCTAGCTGAAGTCATAAAGGAGTGCGAAAGGGAAGTGCAAGGTTCTCAAATTATGAGGCATTCTTTTGACATGCCCTTCGGTGTCTCAAAGAAGGAAAAGCAACCTGTGCTGATGACATTCTTCATGAATTGCTGAAAAATTAGGAAATAACGTGGAAGAACTCACGAGAATAAATGCACGAGAATAAACGACTGCTACGAAAGTGGAATCATGTCAGAAGGCTTAATACAATGCAGAACCATCTCCATACCTAATACAGGAAAGGTAATTGACTCCATCAGTTATAAACAATATCATTTTTATCAAGTTCATCCAGAATACTCATTAATATAGTCTAGTTAAGAGCCTTATACTGGGGAAGACCAATCTGGTCGGCATAGGAACATGGGAAGCAACTTTGGCCTTGTGCATGCTACTGGAAAGAAGGGTGGATATAAATAGAAGAATTTATCTTACCTTCATTAAGTTATATAAAGTTTTCGACAATGTAAATTTGGAGCTAATCTTCAGAGACATGAAAAATAGGACTTAATTAGAAGGATACAAGAGTGAGTAATCAACTGTAACAGAAATAAAGCGCAAAAAGGAACATCTTTAAGGTAGAGGAAGAAGCCAGTATTAGAAAACAGACAAAGATGTCCCATATCTCCATGTTTCTTTAATGAGTTCAATAAGGAAGCTGTTCAGATCGAAAGGAGAAATCAAAGGGAATAAAAGCCATTGGTGAAAGGACACAGTGTATCAAATTTTTCTGATGACATCCTGATAGTTGGGGATTCCGAAAAAGAAATAAATAGAATGCTGCAAGCCCCATCAAACATTCTCATATTGTGGTAATTAAAAGTGAACAAACGGAAAGCATAAGCAATAGTAGTACGGAAAAACGTGGGAGAAATTAAAACCAACATGGAAATTCATGACGATAAAATTGATCAACTGTGGTATAATCACCGAGGACAACAGATGCTTAACGGAAGTGAAGAGTAAGATTGCATTGACAAAATAGGCATGAGATTAAAATACCAGCAAACATATGAAAATTGATGGCAGAAAATCTTTTGCAATATAAATTGCATGGAGTACATCAAACTACATAAGTGAAAGTTGGACTCTGGATAAAGCGAAAAGGAATCAACTCGAAGCTGCTGAAATGTGAATATGGTGGAAAGTGACAAGAACGAGCTGGACAGAAAGAAAAGCCAACTTGGAATTCTTAAGCGAAGTAAACGAAGGGAGAAGATTCTTAAAGGAAATGGAAAAGAGCAAATAAAAATTTATTGAACATGTCATCAGACAATATATTTTCATCAGTAACGTTTATGAAAGGAAACTGTTGGCAAAGAGAGGAAGAGGGCGATCTAGGGTGGAGTATTTAGAAGATTTCGAGAAGACGATAGTATGTGACAATTACATGGAAATGAAACGGACAGACAATGACAGAAGCGAATGGCTGCATAGACAAGGCATTAGCCTTTAAAATATGTATGAATGAACCGTAGCCACTGCCCTGAAATTCTTCGACGTTGTTGAGATTGCAATCTGCCACTGAGATGTTTCAAGGCGTCCGAATTTTCTTCTCTTTCAGAACAGGGTCTAAATGGCGCCTTGGTGGCATTACATTGTGCACTTCATCAAGAGATACATGCTGCTCGTGTAGAAAGTGGAATCACGATTGAGACATCATAAGTTTAATGTATTGCTTTTTGCTATATTCGAATCAGATAACGTGTTCTAAAGAGTATTTTTACACACAAAGGATGCAGTTATGGTTTGCAGGGAAACTGCCACTGCCATTCATAAAGAGTTCTCATCCTTACGAGTTTAATTTTCTTCATTTTTACACACCACTTTAGTTGCCAACACCTGCTGTAATCCACTGTTTCACAAATTGTCCACTGGTTACTCTGCAGTGATGCCGGGTTTTTGGTACTGTAACTACTTTAATTCTCAGAAACTCTTTGCACGTTTTCGACACTAACACAGTAAATAGAACAACATTTATTGTATAGACAGTCGTAGTATGTAAAGTTATTTATGTTTCACGCTATTTCTCTTAAATTCCCTTCCTATTGATCAGATTGTACGCCCAATCAAGTTTTCAAAACAGCTAATACCAGAAGATGCGCAGTACGAAAAACTAACCAAAGCTTTCGCTGGGGTACGACGATAGAGGGATACAAATAGCACCCTAGCTTATTTGCTTCAGTAATTTAAAAAAAGATTGAGACAAGTGTTAAGATTGTATTTTATGGCAACTATCACCGCGTAGGGAAGCTCTTATAGCGATAGTTCATCCTGCCGTAGATCAAAATTTTACATGGAATTTTACATGGTATTACTCTGAAAACAATATTTCAGTGCATTAAACATTTTTATTTTACCTCGGTGTCATTGTAAAAGTCACAGTTGTCCTATAGAACAACAGTAACAAAAAATATTAAATACTGGGATTGTTCTTCAGATTTTGACAGCGCTGCCGGTCTCTGAACGTAGGACCAGTTCTCTTGCCCTTCGTTACTTCAGTTTTGGCTGCCATTGGTAAGGAAACCAGTCGTAAAAATCGAATTTAAGAGGTGCGGTGTAAACTACCCAATTATCAGACCAGGTTTAGAATCTCTGCAGTTTCCTTAATCACTTCAAGCGAATCTAAGATGAATTCTTTCAGTGAGCTAATGCTCCGAGGACATGGACGTCGAATGATGTGAAACTTGAACCTGCTTCCTTTCATGATATTCCATATCTTATTGCCAGTCTATACAATGAACCTCAATTTATAGACGCAAATAAAGAGTACAAGCAAACCGCAACTGCTTGACATCTTCCTGAACGTAAGAATATCATTTTTCATAATCCAGCTTGTAAGGTGTCTGTATGAGGAGAAATGTGCTACTGTACGAATTATCAAATGAAGTAAACATGCTACGTAGATTGTTTTTGATTAGCTCTAGAGAACCTTCGTGCGACAGCACGAATTATAAACTGAAATACCCAAAAACAGTTTTCCTGGATTTTATGATACATGATTAGTTTTTTTTCGATTTGGCTATGTTATTGTCGAGGGGCCAACCAAACGCTTTTATCGCAATTACTTATGAAAACTAGTCACAGGAGTTAAAAAAAGATATGTATGTGCAGGATTATACGGCGATAAATAATTAATGTTCACAACTCGCAATAATGTTGATTAACTATTACACAGTTTGTTACTGTCTTTGTAGCACTGAATTACAGTAGTAATTGTTTAACACTGAATCAAAGTAGCGACCGTGCTAGAGCTTAACGAAAATCAAAGCAATATCTCACGTGGAATTAACGCGTAAATTCCGGTAAAACCTCGGAAATATTTCAATGTTCATTCAGCTTATGTATTCAAATTAAAGTTCCACCAGCCACATTAGTTAACCAAATAAAACCATAAGCCCAAATCACTCTCGCAGTTAATTACGGAAATGTTAGAGTTTTGTTCTGTTCATCTAACATGAATTATTCTGAGTCCACAAGCTAGCTCACTCGCTGAAATATTTAGAAGCATTCGTCGCCGACGCACGTGTAAAAACACAAGTCCACGAGCTAACGCTGATTAATTTTCCGGACACTACTGAGACACGACTAACTAGTCGCTCATGCATAAGCTTTCACAGTGCTAGTTCTGACAAACGTCTGACACGTATGACTGGCAAATGACGAATGACCAAGTTCAAAATGGCTGCCAGTTTTGAGCACTCGTACTGTAGCTAGTTAATTCAAGACCCTTCCGTCTTCTGGTCCATACTTATAAACTATTGATTTTACAATACAGATGAGTATGATCCATCAGTTAGCATGTAAATTTTCTGAGCTTATCACTGTTGTCTTTGGTTTTCTGATAACTTAATTAGTTTGTTCAATATTTGGTATTTTGCTAGCGCAAGCGCTACTTTAAGCTGTCTTGTTAACAAATAAAACTAATGCATTTAAACACTATGCTACCACAACTTTCATTGTTTTTTATTAGTTTGGTGAAAATTCCCCTTTTTTACGCACAAAGTACATATTCTATACTGTAACTCAAAATATATAACTTTTTTTATCTACTGTTATACAGGGTGATTCAAAAAGAATACCACAACTTTAAAAATGTGTATTTAATGAAAGAAACATAATATAACCTTCTGTTATACATCATTACAAAGAGTATTTAAAAAGGTTTTTTTCACTCAAAAACAAGTTCAGAGATGTTCAATATGGCCCCCTCCAGACACTCGAGCAATATCAACCCGATACTCCAACTCGTTCCACACTCTCTGTAGCATATCAGGCGTAACAGTTTGGATAGCTGCTGTTATTTCTCGTTTCAAATCATCAATGATGGCTGGGAGAGGTGGCCAAAACACCATATCCTTAACAAACCCCCATAAGAAAAAATCGCAGGGGGTAAGATCAGGGCTTCTTGGAGGCCAAGATCAGGGCTTCTTGGAGGCCAGTGATGAAGTGCTCTGTCACGGGCTGTCTGGCAGCCGATCCATCGCCTCGGGTAGTTGACGTTCAGGTAGTTACGGACAGATAAGTGCCAATGTGGTGGCGCTCCATCCTGCTGAAATATGAATTGTTGTGCTTCTTGTTCGATTTTCCTGGGCTGCGAACAAATGCTTGCTGGATGCGTGCTACATTTTCATCACTCGTTCTCGGCCGTCCAGAACTTTTCCCTTTGCACAAACACCCATTCTCTGTAAACTGTTTATACCAACGTTTAATATACCACCTATCAGGAGGTTTAACATCATACTTTGTTCGAAATACACGCTGAACAACTGTCGTCGATTCACTTCTGCCGTACTCAATAACACAAAAAGCTTTCTGTTGAGCGGTCGCCATCTTAGCATCAACTGACGCTGACGCCTAGTCAACAGCGCCTCAAGCGAACAAATGTTCAACTAAATGAAACTTTATAGCTCCCTTAATTCGCCGACAGATAGTGCTTAGCTTTGCCTTTTGTCGTTGCAGAGTTTTAAATTCCTAAAGTTGTGGTATTCTTTTTGAATCACCCTGTATTCTGCTGTAACTGCATGAACCCCCAACTGTGGACACTTAATTTATAAAAATCGCACAAAATGTTGTAGAGGTACTAATTTTCGAAATTCATTTTAATTATAAGACCTTTGATATTTGATAACTTAAAACCTACTTTCTTGATTGAGGGCTTGTTTTGACACAGGCACTCATCTTATTTTTCTCTTTTAACGATGTTACCGGATTTTCTGTAACTGTTATGGGCCAGATCTGATTGAATTTATGTTTGTATAATGTCTATGACAGCCACTCAGTTCAACCATGGCGGTTACTCCTTCCATACATTCCGCCAGTAACTACCATGTCCCAGGTTTTCCCAATCCACTTGTCGAGCTCCGAGTTTTCCTCCTCCCTTCCTACAGACATGGTGTTTCTCATAGTCTCAGTGTCCACTAATCACTGAGACTGAAAGCTGGCGCCATCCATTGGTGATGTTGTGACACTTGCGCCACGCCTCCTTGGCTGTCAAAACATTCGCTTGCTTGGCTGCAACTGGTTTTCTCCCGTCACAACAGAAAGCACGTGCGTGGCCGCGTCTGCTTTACGAAGCTAGCGTTCGCTTGTATAGGGATGAATCCCAGTAAGAGGCAATATTTTGTGTAATCCTTTTCACACTGAGTCTTCTCCTGAGCTCATGGATGGAGGCGTTCTCTTTTGGTTACCAGAGTTAGTGTTACCGGTAGATGACGTCACTTACTTGCTTTCTTGCTTCTGGTCGGACACGCGTTTTTGTCTTCGGCTTGTGCTGTTTGCAGTGATAGTGTGGAGCCTTGTTTTCCGATGCCATTTTCTCCATCTAGGGGTATACTGAGTGACGCAGTGTATTTGCATTAGTTTCCATTACAAATATATAAGTGGCTTGCTTAGGGAAGATTTTTCATTTTGCTAGTCATAATGCAGAAATTAAGTTCATGGTTACGAGAACATTGTTTGGTCACTTATTTAGTGGTTATCATACATGGACTCAAGAATTCTTTATATCACTGTTAACCCTTTTCTATGTGCCTAATTCCATGATAAGATTTGTTTTAAAAAGATTTAAACTATCTGTGTACCTTTCTGTTTCATTCTTATGTCAGCGGTGATATAGCGACTATTTATCGTCTCTTACTGTAAATATCGATATCGCCATCCTGACCAGCAGAAACAGTTAACTTCTTTGAGTCTGATTTCGGTTCGGTCCTTCGACCATAGATACTAGTAGACTGGCCTTGCTGTGCAGAAGCTATAGGACTGGTGTGGCTCCAACATAAACCACGTGACTGTTGGCAAAACGTGGCGGGATTTCAAATCAGCGGTCTGCCATCCGATGTTTGTATCGTATTTTACCCACATTTCTCAATTGACTGCCAAACGGTTCCAACAAAAATTACTTTTTTATTTGCGAAAAATCATGTCAGAACTACATATGACCTGGATTTGTTCACAGTACCATTTATACTGTCTAACAAATACATCGAACGCCCCTCTGGTGGGCAGCGGGACGAAATAGCTATAAACTGTCAATCAAAGTAAAATGTTGCTAAAATTCTTTTAAACAATAAGAGTGGGCTCGTGACAAAATTTTAAACATTGGATTCGCCGCGTTTTGAGTTCTAGTCACTTATAAAAGAAAATGGAATATGGGAATTATGTCAACTATAGGTGCTAAAATTGTCGACTTTAGGAGCAGGTTCATTTTAGAGTATCAATTTTAAGTTCACTTCAAAGGTTCAGTTCCTACTATTTTCACAAAAGTTTAAACTACCAGTTTAAAAAAAAATATTTTAGATGAAAGGTGAGACTTTGAAGTTTCAGAAAATAATTTTGGAGCCTACATTTATTTAATAGTATTAGAAGTTAGAAAAAAATTCTCTTCATGTGTCGACTATAGGTGCTCTTACCTTATTATAACCTCACTTGTATACACAAAAAGGCGCGTATGTGCAGATGGCTTAAAGTTTTTCCGTTTCAGGGTCTGTATCCAAACCTGCCTTCGGTTTTCATCCTTAGGGAACCTATGAGTAGGAACGAGAAACAGTTATACTTCTGTAAACGAATTATCACAGATACTTTCCAAAATATAATATGAGTCTGACTTTACAGGCATCACTTTCAACACTTTAATTTACGCGATACTCTATTTCAAGCGTAATAAACATATAAAAGTCATGTCAGCAGATTTCAATAAACGCATCTGCACTATCATAGAAACACTTACACGTGAAATGTAATGACATTTCCCCCTAGGGATATGGCAGCAAGAGAGGGGAAGAAAACCAATGTGCACTCCGTGTGCATACCGGGGAGAGTCGTTCCAGATGTGGAAAGGGTCCTTCCAGATGCCATGAAGGGTACAGGGTGCACCCATCTGCAGGTGGTCGCTCATGTCGGCACCAATGATGTGTGTCCAAGGAATAGAAAAGCAACTGGAATCACTCAACAGAGGAAAGTCCACTGGATCTGACGGGATACCAATTCGATTCTACACAGAGTACGTGAAAGAACTTGCCCCCTTCTAACAGCCGTGTACCGCAAGTCTCTAGAGGAACGGAAGGTTCCAAATGATTGGAAAGGAGCACAGGTAGTCCCAGTCTTCAAGAAGGGTCGTCGAGCAGATGCGCAAAACTATAGACCTATATCTCTGACGTCTATCTGTTGTAGAATTTTAGAACATGTTTTTTGCTCGCGTATCATGTCGTTTCTCAAACCCAGAATCTACTCTGTAGGAATCAACATGGATTCCGGAAACAGCGATCGTGTGAGACCCAACTCGCTTTATTTGTTCATGAGACCCAGAAAATATTAGATACAGGCTCCCAGGTAGATGCTATTTTCCTTGACTTCCGGAAGGCGTTCGATACAGTTCCGCACTGTCGCCTGATAAACAAAGTAAGAGCCTACGGAATATCAGACCAGCTGTGTGGCTGGATTGAAGAGTTTTTAGCAAACAGAACACAGCATGTTGTTATCAATGGAGAGACGTCTTGAGACGTTAAAGTAACCTCTGGCCTGCCACAGGGAAGTGTTATGGGACCATTGATTTTCACAATATATATAAATGACCTAGTAGATAGTGTCGGAAGTTCCATGCGGCTTTCCGCGGATGATGCTGTAGTATACAGAGAAGTTGCAGCATTAGAAAATTGTAGCGAAATGCAGGAAGATCTGCAGCGGATAGGCACTTGGTGCAGGGAGTGGCAACTGACCCTTAACATAGAGAAATGTAATGTATTGCGAATACATAGAAAGAACGATCCTTTATTGTATGATTATATGATAGCGGAACAAACACTGGTAGCAGTTACTTCTGTAAAATATCTGGGAGTATGCGTGCGGAACGATCTGAAGTGGAATGATCATATAAAATTAATTGTTGGTAAGTCGGGTACCAGGTTGAGATTCATTGGGAGAGTCCTTAGAAAATGTAGTCCATCAACAAAGGAGGTGGCTTACAAAACACTCGTTCGACCTATACTTGAGTATTGCTCATCAGTGTGGGATCCGTATCAGATCGGGTTGACGGAGGAGATAGAGAAGATCCAAAGAAGAGCGGCGCGTTTCGTCACAGGGTTATTTGGTAACCGTGATAGCGTTACGGAGATGTTTAACAAACTCAAGTGGCATACTCTGCAAGAGAGGCGCTCTGCATCGCGGTGTAGCTTGCTCGCCAGGTTTCGAGAGGGTGCGTTTCTGGATGAGGTATTTAATATATTGCTTCCCCTACTTATACCTCCCGGGGAGATCACGAATCTAAAATTAGAGAGATGCGAGCGCGCACGGAGGCTTTCAGACAGTCGTTCTTCCCGCGAACCATACGCGACTGAAACAGAAAAGGGAGGTAATGACAGTGGCACGTAAAGTGCCCTACGCCACACACCGTTGGGTGGCTTGCAGAGTATAAATGTAGTTGTAGATGTAGAAAACGCTGAGTACAGCCATAAGCGTAACACGAAACAACCATGTTTTGCCAACATTCACGTGACTTTAGCCCAGAGGTGTTGGAGCCACGAAAATGACGTCAGGGCCAGTCTATTACATTTATGGTCGAAGGTTCGCTCTGTACCTCCGATTTGAGTGTCACTTGCCTGAGCAGCACGTACAGTAACATCTTTGACTCTGATTCCAGTTCGCTCTGTACCTCCAATTTGAGTGTCAAGGTGTATTGTCTACTCAGCGGATAAAGTATGGAATTGTCTACTCAGTGCCGGCGTAGATTATTGTTTATACGCACCTACCAGTACTACACTTCCTATATGTCCATGGGAATGTTGCCGACAACGGCAAAAAGACGCCCGCAGCTCTCGTTGAAAATGCATCTGACATACGTTAACTATGAGTTTTCTGAGCTGAGTTTAACTTTAGATTGAAATAAATTTTGATGCACTTTAGTCTGAAATTCCACATTTCTGTTTGATGCCTGGTAACGTACTTACCTCAACCGTTCTTAAACATATTACACGGTTGTGTGATTTGAAGCATGCTCACATACATTGCACCTTGCGTAATTTATTTAATACGGCTTTACATAACTGCGCTTTGCAAAAGCAACGTAATTAAATTTCGGATCAGTGTGCAGGAAAGAGATATAATACAGGTCTCGTGGCGAAGCAGAACAGATTTTCGTTGCCGTTGTTGCACAGGTGAAAATTTATATCAGAGCCATGACAAAACATTTTGTGGGTTTAGGGAACTGTCGACATTCATTTGTTTCTGTATTAATTACGATTAGTGCCAGTAACTGTTCTGTTTGTTGTACACATCATTTAGTATCAAAGTCTCGACTGTCGAAGGTTATCTGTCACTCATGCAAGGTGACACCCCTTAGTACACGTTATAATGTTGTCGTTAGAAATTTCTGTACCGTTCTACATTCATAGTGTTGCACAGAAACAGTCCTTCAGAAATTAGCGCAGTCATTACGCAAGAGCATTGCGAAGTTACACACGGAAGTTATATACTAAGAAGCGCAAACGTACATGTTACATAATTAGAAGTTTAAATCGAGAAGGTTACACAAACGTAGGTTACTCATAACAGGTTATATACCAAAGTTATTCATTAGAAGTTCAAGCACAAACGTTTCGTAAGCAGAAGTACAAATACAATAGATTACGCAGCAATCACCTTTAGTAGCTCAAACCTCTTTGGGACTTCTGAATAAGATGATTACAGTAGCGGGAAATGTTGGCTGACCCTCTATCAGATTTGTCTCGTTCATTTATTCGTGCACCTGTCTGACTTCCGCATCTGTCTTAGAGGCACAATACATAAGCGTTTCAAACGTGAAATGATACAAATACTGACTCCAGAGTTGGAGAAAAGATAGCGAGTAAGACTTCATTCTCACTTCGCTAAATACAAATTGTAGCGGTAAGAATCTGGCAGTTACAACGGTAAGAACATTACATGGGACGGAGAAAAAGCGTGAGAGGCAGAAAATATGGGGGAAGGGGAGGGTTGACTCTTTCGCATCTTCAGCCCAGCGGGTTCAAACAACTGACTTCACGTTTCACTTGTGATGCTTTCAATTTTTGCAGTGCCTTCCAATGTCGGGGAGGATACTCATCAGACGGTCAGGGAGAATGAGAAAAGCTCCAGTACTGCCCACTGCCTTGGGTCAGTGTGGGGTTCCTTCAATGCTCCCGACTTCAGCTCGTGGTCTAGTGGCTAGCGTTCCTGTCTCTGGATCACCGGGTCCCGGTTCGATTCCCGGCCGGCTTAGGAATTTTCTTTGCCCGGGGACTGGGTGTTTGTTGTGTCATCATTTCATCATCATTCGTGAAAGTGGAACGATTGGACTGTGTAAAGATTGGGAATCTGTACAGGCGCTGATAACCGCACAATTGAGGGCCCCCACCATTGAGCGCCCCTCAAACCGAACAAATATCATCATCAACGCTCTCCTCCTCCAGTCTGAGAAGGAATATTTCAGTTATGGATTTCTCGACGTCTATGTTGTGGAGGATGGAGTTCAACTGAGAATGGAGACAGTTGGGGGACGGGCGTGGCCTTAAACAAGGAACCATCCCAACATTCGCCTCAAATGAACTCGGGAAAGCGTGGAAATTCTAAAGTGGAAAGGAGGGACAAAGATTTCAACCCCCATCCTACAAAATGCTGTAGCCCATTGTACAGGTCACGACACCATCATGATGAGCTAGGGGATCTACCAGCATTTCATTTATCGATTCTACATCAACATCTACACTCTGCAAACCACTATGAAGAGCATGGCAGAGGGTAAGTCCCATTGTACCAGTTATTAGGGCTTTTTTCTGTTCCATTCACGTATAGAACTGGGTAAAAATGACTAAACACTCTGTGCCCGCTGTAATTAATGTGTTCTTGTCCTCGCGATGACTGTGGAAGCCATATGTAGAGGCTGCAGTATATTCGTAGAGTCGTCATTTAAAGCCTGTTCTTGAATCTCAGTACGTAGGCTTTCTGGAAATAGTTTACATCTGTCTTCAGGAGTCCAGTTATTGATATGGATATTCTTGGGAATGCAACAAGCTCTGAACATCGCAACAGACGCTGATGAGGAAATTGAATAGGATACGATTGTTTGGTCCTTTTTTGGATGCACACAAATTGCAAAGACAACCCGTCAAAGTATATTAACGCTGATTAAAGCTGCAAAAATTCGCCAAAACGCAAACATGGATACATATCCAGGTACTCGTTCCCCTCAGCAAGAGAAGCAGTTATTAATTATTAGGATGACAATTCGATGAGCGAGATTGTACTCATGGTTCGCCAAAAGGAGAGAACGAATCTAAGTAAATATTCACTTCAAACAAGAGCAAAAATCATTAATTCTCTTTGTTGATAGTTTAAGTAAACGTGAAGATTACCCATATCAAAAAGCGAAATGTTTAACGGATCCTGACCACAGCTGAAAGTTATACCAAGCGTGTTCCGGAGAGTGCGATCCACTCACCAAGTCGTCACCAGGAACGGTGTCTTGTGTAAACCTAGATTCCCTTGCTATTCGCCGTCGAATGGTGCATCTTTACAGAGTGGGGGGTGCCGTACCAATCGCAAAAACCGCCAGTGAATCGCCATGCGTTTTCCTAATCGGGAGGACAAAATTTTGAACAGACAGAGGTCGTTGGTAAAGTTCCACGTGTTTTGCATGATGGCTTGCTTGACCAATCGTACAGTCGCATCCGCCGAAAAAAAAAAAAAAAAAAGGCGGGACGTTCGTTGGCCACAAGCCACGTTTGAACAAAATTCAACGGAGAGCTCCCAAGACCCTACTAAGAGGAGTAATAAAAAGTAATCTGACCACTAATGGTACATGTGCACATACAGTTACTCGCACATCACACGCCTCAGAGCTTATTCATGGTGGAGATTACGGAAAAGGGGCAAATGCGCTTGCTGATGTGAAACACAAAAAAGTGATACATAAAAATGGATAAGATTGCAGTTCTGTCAATACAGAAATATTATAACAAAACAAGTAAATAGAAGACCAGTCCGCCAGTCTAATTCAGAGAAGCTAGGTATTACAAATGATAATCTCATGAAAGAGGGCTAAAACAGGCCTTTTCAGACTGACTGCTTGTCTCTGTCCCACGCCCGAAGTCTGTCCTGTTCTCGCAGTTCTGCTGCATGAAATATGTTGGGAGCAGAAAAGTTGTTAAACATCCTTCCTCGAATACCGGTTCTCTCGATTTACTCAGTAGATGTTCACGAGTAAAACACCTTCCTTCCAAAAACTAAAATTTAATGCGTACCAGGGGTCACTGTCATAAATACGATTACCAGACGTGCCTGTCATGTGGCTTATATCGGTCTGTTACGATCCAAGCAACGCGTCTCTCCATTCCTTAGATTTCTTCGGTCACACCTACTCCATTAGGATTCCAGCCACTGCGTACTTATTCTAGGAATGGTTGCAGTAACGTCTTGTACAAGCGATCTTAAGAGATGGATTGCAATGAGAATTGTATTTACGTTCCCATTCTAAAGCGTGAGCTTGATTTCGCATTACTTTGCAGTGTCCTCCCAGGAATTTAAAATGAGATGACGATAACTAGAAGCTAGCCACTAATCTTGTCTTGATAACAAGTTCCCCTCTCTGGCTGATTCTTTGCGCGAAACTTCTTTCCCTCCTGGAATGTCAGATGTTTGAGCTTACTAAGTGCTCTAAGATTTAGCAGCAAGGAAAGAAGATAAAATTATTTTCTTGTAAAATAACTACACCAAGCTGTTAAAAGCTTTTTTTTCCTTTTTTACTACATTTCAACCGGTTTCGACCCTAGGGGTCATCGTCTGGCTGAACCTGAATACGATACACAAACAAGAGCATACAATTTTTTACTAAGGGACAAGAGAAAATACATAATGCAATATAACGATCGATAAAAAAAATAAGCACTTTTAAAATGTTTATGGTGAATAGCGTATGTTAATAGTTTTGAAAAGTTTCATGCGGTTATTTTGTAAGAAAATGTCTTTTATACAATTTTGCCGAACAATTTCAAGAATAGTTATAGTTAGTTAGTTACTTGTTCCATAGATAATTTGAACGATTCTTTATCGAACCGATGTGAAACGAGTCAGTTTACAGGAAACGTATACAGGATTGGTGTTAACTTTAATGAACACGTAACTTCTTAGCCTTACTCATCCAGTTTTACTTAAAAACAGCTCTTTTTTTCAGGCTACCAGTTTTTAAATAGAAATTCACCCATGAAATAGAAAAAGTTCTCCAGGAAAAATGATTTTTATTTAGATTTATAACTTGCTTTTCACTACCTGTCATAAGTTTTAAGCTACTGGGAAAATGATAAAAGAAATTGTTACTGCGTTTTGAGCTCCTTTCTGAGCCACAGACAGCTTCAATAATGAGTAATAAATTTTACTTTTTCCTCTAGTGTTAGAGGTACGGATATCACCGGTCTTCTCAAATTCTGATGGATTATTTATAATCAATTTCTTTAGCGAACACATGTATTCCGCCGGAGCAGTTAAAATCCCTGACTCCTTGAAGAGGTAACAAAATGATGACGCTGCTGAGCACCAAATACCATACTGGAAATTAAATGTATACGCAACTACGAATATGACTAGACTTCAGCTGCACGCTGGATTAGTGACAATCAGAATTTGTTCTGGGACAGGACGCGAGCGGTTCTATTAACCACTTCAGCTGTCCAGGCACGCCTCCAGGACCAACTCAAACTTGTGTATCTGACTGTGTGTCTACGTCCTGCTCTCGCAAGGTTTCTGAGATCCCCACACAAGAAGAGACTTACGTTATTATTGTTGTGGCCTTGTCTAGGCAAGAAATAATATATGCAGTGTCTGTGTAGTACGTTGTACTACGTAATATCCTTCAGACATACACGCATGTTTGAATGACATAGAAAAGTACATCTTACAACATGGACACTGCAATTACTACATATTACATTTACTGCTCGCTTTTGTGGAATCAATACTTTCTTATTGAGTGGCAAAATACCCCAAAAATCATTCCATAAGACTGGATTGATTGGAAACATGCAAAATAGCTGTGCCAGGAAATTCATTGTTTGTTTGCAAGACTAGCAGTTACACGAAGAGTATAAGTATCTAATATTAATTGTTTATGAGAAGCTCAGTAATATGCTAAGTCCAGTCCAAGTATTCATCAAAATACACGCCCAGAAATTTGGAGCACACCACATTATTTACTGACTCCTGTTCATGTACTGCCTCAGTTCCTTAGTATGCCTGTTTCTTGTACAGAACCGAATATAATGTGTTTTCTCAAAATTTAGGGAGAGTACGTTTAACCAATTAACAGTTATTTGAATAATGTCATCAACAGTCTCTTGTGAGCCTTTCTCTCTAATGGGATGTATTGTAAAACTAGTGTCATCTATAAAATGGATCAATTATGATCGTTGAATGTCAAGGGGGAGATAAAGTTTTCAAATGGCTCTGAGCACTATGGGACTTAACACCTGAGGTCATCAGACCCCTAGAAATTAGAACTGCTTAAACCTAACTAACCTAAGGACATCACACACATCCATACCCGAGGCAGGATTCGAACCTGCGACCGTAGCGGTCGCGCGGTTCCAGACTGAAGCGCCTAGAACCGCTCGGCCACACCGACCGGCCGATAGAAGTTTAACTTACCCTCGACGACTACAGTAAAAATGAATGCCAAGTCATTACAAACGATCCACTTGCTCGGACTAGGGTGGGAAATCGGCTGTGTCCTTTTCAGAGGAACCATTCCGAGTTTTGCCTCAAGTGATAGATGAGAACAATAGATAACTTATGTCCTAAGGGCTGAAAGATGACTGTTGAACTTCCGTTGTCCCGGAAGCGAGTCCATTGCGTTAACCACCATCGCACCCAGCAATCTGATCAGTACACTGACGTGACGAGAGTCACGTGATAGCGATATGCATGTATACATGTCACGCTAGTATTGGTTATACAAGGTATTAAAGGAAAGCGCAATGACAGAGCTGTCATCTGTATTCAGTTGATTCATGTGGAAAAGTTTTCGACGTGATTATGACAGCACGACGGGAATTAACAGACGTTGAACGCGGAATGGTAGTTGAAGCTAGGCGCATGGCACATTACATTTTGTTAGCCGTTAGGGAATTCAGTATTCCGAGATCAACATTGTCAAGAGTGTGCCGAGAATACAATACTTCAGGCATTATCCTCTCACCAGGGAAAATGCAGTTGCTGATTTCCACTCTTAACGGCGTACAGCAGCGGTATTTGCGTAGAGTTGTCAGTGCTAACAGACAAGCAATACTGCATAAATAACCACAGAAATCAATGTGGGTAGTACAATGAACGTTTGCATTATGACACTGCTGCGAAATCTGGCGTTAATAGGCTAAGGCAGCAGGTGACTAACGCGAGGGCCTTTGCTAACAGTACGATATCGCTTGCAGCGACCCTCCTGTGCTCGTAACAACATCGGTTCGACCCTATACGACTGGAAAACCATCGCCCGGTCGGATGAATCCCGATTTCAGTTGGTAAGAACTCATGGCAGGGTTCGAGCATGGCGCAGACCCCACGAAACCATGAATCCAAGATTCAACGAGACATTGTACAAGCTGGTGGTGGCTCCGTTGTAACCTCCCAACAGTTAAAATATGTATAACATTCACATTTAGTGTAACCTCCCAACAGTTTACTTTACCATAACCTCGCAATAGTTTATTATTCCGTAACCTCGCAATAATAACGTGACTAATCTCTCAATAAAAAATGTGACTCATATATAACCTTTCAATAATTAACTGACTGTGAATCTAAACTGGTAAATTTGGACGTCAGCAGTGCTGCGTCATGGCCCTGAAAGATCATACTGAATAAATTGAAAATTCTTACCTCAATGAAGTCGCCGGATAACGTGTATATATCTGCTCCTGTATGAAAACTTTCTGGCACAGTCCAGTGCAATGCTGGCCGCTAGATTTGTCATGTATAGGAAGAAACAACAGATTTTTCTTTACGATAATCGGGATGACCATTGCAGAAATTAGTAAATTCTTTAAATTCAGATGAATGATTCTCAAACGGTTAATTTTATAAGAAAGAGTATTATTAAAAGATTTTTTGAAATATTTACATGGGACTTGATATAACAATAGTACAAATTTACTTGTAGCAAACTACATATGCGCGAGGCCGCTTTTACCTTATACTAGATCGCTCAGGCACCGCCATCGCTCCCCACGACCGGCCCAGCCAGCTCCATACACACGACTGCTAGCTACTACTTACTCCTACTGCTGACACCGCTCTAACTGCAGCCAACACTGCTCTCTGGTCTGAGATTCTCTTATAGCTTACATATCGCAGGCAGCGCGTGAGCAATCCATCGAAATTACATCTGCTCGAGTGCGCTAGCAATAAATTCCTTAGTCATGGACCTCTTACATAGTCATGGACCTCTTACATTACCCTCCACTGGCGGGGGGGGGGGGGGGGGGGGGATTCGGCAGCGATGGTGAGTCAAATGGACTTGCCATGAGCAAAAATTTTTTCTATAATCTATTTGGTTTACTAAGTCTACAGTCACAGAGTACACACACACACACACACACATATATATATATATATATATATATATATATATATATATATATACTCCTGGAAATTCAAATAAGAACACCGTGAATTCATTGTCCCAGGAAGGGGAAACTTTATTGACACATTCCTGGGGTCAGATACATCACATGATCACACTGACAGAACCACATGCACATAGACACAGGCAACAGAGCATGCACAATGTCGGCACTAGTACAGTGTATATCCACCTTTCGCAGCAATGCAGGCTGCTATTCTCCCATGGAGACGATCGTAGAGATGCTGGATGTAGTCCTGTGGAACGGCTTGCCATGCCATTTCCACCTGGCGCCTCAGTTGGACCAGCGTTCGTGCTGGACGTGCAGACCGCGTGAGACGACGCTTCATCCAGTCCCAAACATGCTCAATGGGGGACAGATCCGGAGATCTTGCTGGCCAGGGTAGTTGACTTACACCTTCTAGAGCACGTTGGGTGGCACGGGATACATGCGGACGTGCATTGTCCTATTGGAACAGCAAGTTCCCTTGCCGGTCTAGGAATGGTAGAACGATGGGTTCGATGACGGTTTGGATGTACCGTGCACTATTCAGTGTCCCCTCGACGATCACCAGTGGTGTACGGCCAGTGTAGGAGATTGCTCCCCACACCATGATGCCGGGTGTAGGCCCTGTGTGCCTCCGTCGTATGCAGTCCTGATTGTGGCGCTCACCTGCACGGCGCCAAACACGCATACGGCCATCATTGGCACCAAGGCAGAAGCGACTCTCATCGCTGAAGACACGTCTCCATTCGTCCCTCCATTCACGCCTGTCGCGACACCACTGGAGGCGGGCTGCACGATGTTGGGGCGTGAGCGGAAGACGGCCTAACGGTGTGCGGGACCGTAGCCCAGCTTCATGGAGACGGTTGCGAATGGTCCTGGCCGATACCCTAGGAGCAACAGTGTCCCTAATTTGCTGGGAAGTGGCGGTGCGGTCCCCTACGGCACTGCGTAGGATCCTACGGTCTTGGCGTGCATCCGTGCGTCGCTGCGGTCCGGTCCCAGGTCGACGGGCACGTGCACCTTCCGCCGACCACTGGTGACAACATCGAAGTACTGTGGAGACCTCACGCCCCACGTGTTGAGCAATTCGGCGGTACGTCCACCCGGCCTCCCGCATGCCCACTATACGCCCTCGCTCAAAGTCCGTCAACTGCACATACGGTTCACGTCCACACTGTCGCGGCATGCTACCAGTGTTAAAGACTGCGATGGAGCTCCGTATGCCACGGCAAACTGGCTGACACTGACGGCGGCGGTGCACAAATGCTGCGCAGCTAGCGCCATTCGACGGCCAACACCGCGGTTCCTGGTGTGTCCGCTGTGCCGTGCGTGTGATCATTGCTTGTACAGCCCTCTCGCAGTGTCCGGAGCAAGTATGGTGGGTCTGACACACCGGTGTCAATGTGTTCTTTTTTCCATTTCCAGTAGTGTATTTGGTTTATGTGATAATTTCACTTAAGGCTGCTCCGGAAAGTACTGTCAGGTCTTTCACGGTAGTTACTGTTTCCAGCGATATTTCGTCAATAGTGTAATCAAACAGCTAAAAAATGTGCTACGAGATACTTATGGGTGAGTGGTATCTATCTCGGGGTAGTACGAATTCAGCAGTGGTCGATTGCTTGTACAGCCCTCTCCGGAGCAAGTATGGTGGGTCTGACACACCGGTGTGAATGTGTTCTTTTTTCCATTTCCAGGAGTATATATATATATATATATATATATATATATATATATATATATATATATATATATATATATATATATAAAACATTATTGATAAATAATGTAAGTACAGAACGCATTAAGAAATGAAATAGAGTGCACATGCACTGCATAAGTCGTTATCATTTTACAAGGATTTAAATGTACTGAGAAATGAAATAAGGTGCACACGCACTGTATAAGTTTTTAGCATTTTACAAGAATTTAAATGCACTGAATAAGTCTTTAGCATTTTACAAGAATTTAAATGCACTGAATAAGTCTTTATCATCTTTACATGAACTGATCACATTAAGAGATGAGATAAAGGGCATACATACTGTAAAATCTTTAGCATTTTATAAGAACTAGGAAAGGAATGGGAAGGATAGCATCATGGTTGTAGCACAGAGGGCTGCACATAGCTGCACTAAAAGTCCATATCTTTCTACAGAAGCATAACACCAAGTGAGACAATCTGAAGTTCTCTTCCCTGAAGTATTTATCAGTGTAGCCAAGATACTGAAATGTTGTATTAATATTGTATGTTATCATTTTGGTAGTACAGTAGGTACACCAAACAGTAGGACCATAATGACATCTCCTTCGGTCAGAGTGGTGGACAGCTTGATGTCAGCACCATACTCTTACATCAACGTAGAATTAGTGCAAAAACCACAGAGTGCTCCATGATCACGAGGATGGATAGGGCATACGGATATTGCAGTAATTGGTGGTAATTAGAAGGTGAAGGATACATTAACTCTTATGCTAGTCATCATTCAGAATTACAATAGTGTATCAACCGATTTGAATAATTATTGGCACTCATTGGCTAGACACAAAGCATTTGTGTAATATGTATGGAGTATTACGAAACATCATTCATAAGTCATCTCATTACAGTAATTATTGGCATTCATTGGCCAGTTACAAAACATTTATGTAGTATGTATGGAGTATTACAAAACATCATTCATAAGTCATCTCATTACAGTAATTATTGGCATAACATTTATAGAGTATAACAAAACATTATTAAGAAGTCATGTTATTGCAGTAATTATTGGCACTCATTGGCCAGTTACAAAGCATTTATTATACATTATTCAGCAGTCATCATTCAAAACAGAAGTTATTGCGTGTAGGCGCTCAAGCTGCTAGTGTTTACATATAATATCATGCAAGTGACCTAAGACATATTTAAAATGTAAGACATTGGAACTAGTACCCAAGGTGTTTAGTCCAATATACATAGACATAATGAAATTAATACATCAGAAAAATCTGCATTATATTTAGGACTAGAAATATATCTTAAACTGGTAGCATTATTTAGTTGTATTATGGTAGTAGTTAGGACTAGTAATAACATTTTTTTTGTGATAGCAGTGCATTGCATTGGGATCGATAGTCAATTGTTGGGGCATGAAAATATTTGCTTTTGACTTATTGCTGGAAATAAGGATTAATAATGTCATTCAGAATGAGTCAGCTCTAGCAAGGAAATGAAACGAGTATATGTGATCGATACCCACAACTGGGTAAAAAATGCAAGTATTAGAACAGGTTTAATAACTAAGTGCTTGTAGCATATTAATATCACAAAAAGCTTCTCCTGGAAAAAATACAAAGTGGATTATTGAGCTGAAAGAACAAATGTATATTATGCTGACAAGTAGTAAACTTCGAATTGACAGGTAATGAAACGTGTACTTAATATGTATGTACTCTAGCTGTCTTTCCCAAAACATTCAGTCATTATACTATGCGACATATGACATACTGTCAAAAAGAACTGCAACAAATACTTAAATACCTACATAGCATTTCTAACTTCATCATTATCATCATCTGCAAAGAAAAACTTCATTATTCATATTACCATATTCTGCATATAACTATTCATCACCATTTATTATCATCAGCAAAAAATAGACACCTCATTATTCATATTACCATTTTCTTCAGATGACTAGTCATCATCATTCATTAGTTCATATATTAGAGAGTTTCTTACTTCTAGCATATTTCATCACTAAAATTAACATGTGTAGTTTTGTCCGACAGCTTGTCACAATCGCCTCATATTCTGAAAGAAAAATAATTAGTCAAGACTGCTATCATACAGCGTGTATAGTATATTCTTGTTAATGATTGTTGATTCTGATCCATTTACTCTTCATGACAAGGTATTGCATTTTCTTTCGTTCATTCCGATGGTGAAATTCCCATTTCATAGTAAACCACTGTGGTTTGTTTAATTTATTTCTTTTACACGTTACTGCTTTCTGAAAATGATGGATATGGATTAAGATCTTGCATTTAAATTATATACCCATTAAACGAAAACTTGTTTCTAGTGATATGACTAAGCATACAGCATAGCATGACAAAAAATGTATTAGGTCAAAACCGTAGACAATTTTCAAGTGCAAAAATGTACACACAGTATCATAATGTGGTAGCAAAAAATGCAGAATAGTCAAGATATTGAGATATCATAAGGCAAAAATGTCAAAGTCAATTGGTGTTCGTTACATCTTAAAGATTTCATAGTGCATACAGAGAAAAATTTTACTTTCGATAGGAAAACCATCATATATACATAAAAAATGGAAAAATGTGCACGGTCTGATATATAAAATGACAAGAAAAGCGACCTACTAACCTTCCCTTTCCGGGCACTTGCCAAGAAAAAATATGATCAGCATCAGTAAGTAGTCACATAGATATAAAGTGCATAAGTGGTCACATAAACATCAGGAAACGGCATTACAGTATGATAAATCATAAAGCGTGTTTATTCAATAAAGGGTTTCATATTGGAAACATGGTGATTGCCCTTGCTTTTTCTGGTTCTCAACGTTTCGACATGTACTACATTGGGGTGAGGAATGCTGCGAATTCTATATGGACCTGCGTATAGAAGCTCAAATTTACTGCATCTACTGTTTCCTCTGTTGGATAAATAGTGTGTGTGTACTAATATCTTCTGTCCAATGTGAAAGTCACGAAGTGTACAGACCTGTTTTTGCTGTCTTCTCCGGCGCTCTGCGGCACGTTTGATGTTGTTGAGCGCAAATCAATTATTTCATGGTGGCGTAGTCGACGAGATGTAGGAAAAGATACTAATTGTTTAATTTTGTTAGGTGGCTCAACATTCTTCAATATAACAGTCGGAGACAGCATAGTAGATTCATTTGGTATCGAGTTAATTACATCCTGGAATGAGAGTATGTGTGTATCCCAATCAATATATCTTTTATGGCAGTATATTCTACATAGTTTACCAATTTCTTTCATTGGTCGTTCAGAAGGGTTCGAAGAAGCATGATACCTGGATATATAGATTGGAGAAATGTTTCTAGCTCTTAACATATATGTCCATATCGCAGATCGAAATTGTGGTCTATTGTCGGACATTACTTTCAATACATGCCCTTACATTGAATAAATGTTTTACAAATCCATTCGAAATAGATTTAGCAGTAGCTTTGCGTAACGGAGTAAAGGTAACAAATTTCGAAGTGACTTCAACACCGACAAAGATGTAACAAAAACCTCTGTTAGATCTGGGAATCGGACCAAAAATGTCTACAGCGGCCATGTGTATCAATTTAATGGCTACGATACGATGTAACGGAGGAATATGTGAAGTCGTGTCTGATTTAGCTTTCTGGCAGATTTTACATGACGCTAAAACTCGTCGAATACATTTCTCCGTGTTGGCAAAATAACAGTTCTGTCTCTGTATCAGGAAACATTTTCTCGCTCCATAATGTGCGTAACTTAAGTGAGTATACCAAATTAATTTGTTAACAAGTTCATCAGGAATACATAATAACCAGTGGTTGCTGTCAGGGTGAGAGCGGCGAAACAGAATGTTCTTGCGTACAGTGTAATGGTTTTTAATGGTAACGTTATTCCTATCTTGCCAAAGCTGTTTAATTTCTTTCCATACGTTGTCTTTGTTGTGCTCTTGTGCTATGTCTCGTAATGACGACGAAATGAAATTTTCAAATGCAACTTGTTGAATATACATGACGCTAAAATTTTCTTGGCAGAAGTTGGTTGCGATGTCTTGCTGATTGTTGCTGAGCAGAGAACGGGATAGTTCGTCTGCTACAATGTTTTGTGTACCGGGAATGTGAACAATTGTAAAATTAAATTCCTGTAAATAGAGCTTCCATCTGCTAAACCTGTCGTGTGTAAATTTAGCTGAAAGTAAAAACTGTATAGCTCTATGATCTGTATAAACGGTAGTACGTCTTCCATAAAGAAAATGCCTAAATCTCGTAAATGCCCATACAACACATAATGTTTCAAGTTCTATAAGAGAATAATTGCGTTCAGCAGGTGACAGAATTCGACTTGCAAAGGCGATGTTTTTAATTACTGTAGTACCGTCTTCTTCAATTTCCTGAAAAATGTGGACGCCTAAAGCGGTGTTAGAACTGTCGGTGGCAATAGAAAAATTTCTCTTAAGATCAGGGTTTGATAAAAGTGGTGCGTTCAACAAAGCTTGATTTAAATTAACAAATTCAGACTGTGCTTGGCTATCCCAGGACCAAATAGCGTTTTTACCCGTCAATTGGCATAATCTAGGAGTGTCTAAAGCAGAGTAATGAATAAATTTACGGAAAAAGTTAATTAATCACAGAAAGCTGCGTAGTTGTTTCTTCGTCGTTCGAACAGTGATGTCACGTAAAGCTTGAAGTTTTTCCGGGTCAGGCGCAACGCCTTCTGCTGAAATTACATGTCCAAGAAATTTTATAGAAGTTTTGCCAAGGTGCGATTTGCTAAGGTTAATTGTGAGTCCTCGTGCACGAAAAGTTTGCCACAGTTGTTCCAGAATCAAATTATGTTCAGACCAGTTAGCTTCTGCAATAAGTATGTCGTCTACATACGTTGTGATTCTGTCTTTAAGTTCTGTCGGAAGTATAGTATAATATTCAAATCGCGAATGAATGCTGCTGAAGAGATTGTTAGACCGAATGGTAATTTGCAAAATTGATAACAATCACCAAAACAGAGAAATGATGTGTGCTTTCTGCAGTTCGGATGGAGCTGAATTTGCCAAAAACTCTATTTCAAATCAAATGTGTAATAAGTAGCAGTACCATGCAATTTCTGTAGAAGTTCTAGTGTCTGTGGGTGATCTGTTTCATTATTAATAATGTCGTTGACATGACGCGAATCAAGTACGAGGCGAAGTGATCCATCCTTTTTCTTAACAATGTGGATCGGGTTTATGTACGACTAACTGCCGGTTCAATAATACCTTGGTCCCGCATAGCTTGCAATTGTTTCTTATCTTGTTCTCTGTGAATATATGGAATGGGATTATGTTTGGCTTTAGATGTGACATGCTGTTTAACTTGAAATTCATACATGAAACCGGATATAGTACCAGGAATGTTGTCAAAAACTGGAGCTTGCTGTAAAAGAATTTTGCGTAGCTGACTACGTTCGTCAGCTGTATTTGCACTGCTCTGTTTTACCTTATCTGAAATCATTTGTATAACGTCATAGTCGGCTTCGTCTGGTGTATTGTAGTTGTGTACATACGTATCAGTGAACAATGTGGAATGACAGTCTATGTTACCCGATGTAGAAATGACCTCTGTAGGATTAATTGCTTGTTCTGCTGCAGATAAGGCGTGCTGAAATTCTAATGCCAGTTATACCTTTTCATCCTTTAACATTAAATAAGAATTTTGAAAGTCAATAATTGAGTCATGTTGTACCAAAAAATTCGTACCTAAAATAACGTCTGTTTTCAATAAGGGAACAATCCAAAAATTTGAGTAGAACATACGACCCGCAATACAAAATGATAAGTGTGTCTGTAATTTTACATCTACCCCTTTACCAGATACTGCTCCTTTTACTTCAGTTTTGACTAATGGTAACGTAGGATAGGTGTTGTCTTTGTTACATTCGTTGAACGTTTCTTGATTTATAACTGACATAAGTGATCCAGAATCGATTACTGCTGAAAATGTGGATGATCCAATATTTACTTCAAATATAGGGCGGGAAATGGTTTTCTTAATAACTGGTTTTTCATGCAAAAGTGTGTCTCGGAAGTCATCAAAAGTTATAACATTTTCGTGAACAAGATTCTGTGTGTCAAAAGTATTCCTTACGTTGCTGGAAGATGCAACCTGTACTGTAGCTAGTCATATTCTTTCTTACGTGCTGTTATTTGCTGGAGGATGCTGTGGCATTTCGACTACTTGTACTGTTCTGTTATTTCGTCCTGACGTATTAGGTTCGTGATAATACTGACTGTCTGGTTCCTTCATTATTGACGCGACATGTTCCGACACAATGAACGCTGCCCAGTTTGACACACCGTGTTTGCAAAATTTACACAGTGAACAGATAAATGTTTCAAACGAAGACGAACCATGTACGCAAAATATGTCAGATTTATTTGATTCCGATGTAGTGACCAAGAGTGCACATCCTATTATCAAATCTTTTCCTGAATCAGACAATGTCAAAATGGTTACACGAAACGTGACACATGGAGATACACCATCACACAGCACAGAGAAAAGAGTCGCTAATTTTGGCTTGGATCAAGTTATGGTAGTATTGCTACAACTTAATGAAAAACAAAACAACAATTATAGGCAACTTAATGAAAATCTCAAACAGTCGAATGAAAAACAAGACACCAATTATAAGCAACTTAATGAAAATCTTAAACAGTTGAATGAAAAACACGACAACCTTAATGAATCGAGTGAACATCTTAGTGAACAGAACAAACAACTTAGTGAACAGATTACAGCCGTTGCCGTGCAATGTCATGAACTAAAGAACAATTACGTGAGGAAATTAAGGCTTGTGCTAGGAACAGTAGTGAAGAAATTAGATCAGTTTGCACAAGAAAAGTAATACACATGCTGCTACAACAAAATTACTTAGAGATGAAATTAGTGCAGTTGCTAAACAATGTTCAGAAAACGCAACACAGTTACGCGACGAGTTTAAATTAATGTCAGCAGAACTTTCACGCACTCTGGATGCGAAAGTCGACAAGAAATTTGAACAACAGAACAGCCAAATGAATGAACGCTTTAATCACCACCTACAAAACAGTGAAATGCGTTACCGCAAAGTCAGAGGAATAGAACAAAGTAAAGAAACAAGTCATGGAAACGATTACTGCACAGAGACAGGAAGTTAAGCGTAAGTTGTTTACGAAAGCAAAAACAGACGTAGACAGCAACATTGCTACAGGATCAGCGAAATCAATACTATCAAACAGTTGAACACGGAATTGTATCATGACATCTCCGACCTTAAAACAAAAACAGACACACACACACACACACACACACACACACACACACAGTAGACTTTCAGACAGTGACCAGCAGACGAACAATTGGAAATAATACAGGATCCCGATGTCATTAAAGCAGACGTTAAGAAATTAAACGAAACCACACGTACAATGCAAAAACAAATTAATGCTTGTGACACTAAAAATAACGATCAGCTAAAAGCACTGACTGAAAAAAATTGATGAATTGGCCAGTCGTATTGACGTTATCGAAAATAACGATGACACCAAATCAGACGATACGTCACCAATTTCGTTCAATCAAACACCCGAATTCCAAAACATACAGCAGACAGTCAGTGAGATAGGTTCGTCCTGTAATACATTACGTACAAAATTGTCGTCTTTACAGCAAGAAGTGACGGAGATGAAAAATGTTTCAGCCTCTAACACGACACAGCATACGCCACATTCCGAACATTTCTCAAACTCACACAGCCATTTTAATTTAGGTAATTTACAGAGAGTACGTGACTTAGATTCCGAACAGTCACAGACAAACAGATTATCATACAATCTTGAACCTGTTCAGACATTCAGAGACGATAATTTTGATTATAAGCACTTTCTGTCCGTGAGAAAATTTAAAGTATTTAAGAATGACAGAACACAGATTCACGCTTTGGACTGGATACAACAATTTAGCTTTGCTTTTCCACCAACTTGGCCCGTAACACACAAACCTGAATTTATTTGCAGTTTTTTGGAAGGCGAACCAGCAACTCGTATGAGACCGATCGCGAGACAATGTTATTCGGTAGAAGAATTTCAGAATGCTTTTTTGTCAGCGTATTGGTCGAAGACGACACAGCGCGGAATCAAGGATCAGTTAATTAGCTTACCGAATTATGAGAACTCAAATTTTCCCACTGTCACACTAATTTTTGAACACATGGTACAACAGAACCAATATTTATGTGAGCCGTACAGTGAATCAGCACTTATCCAATTATGTATTTCAAAATTACCACGATCGTTAAAAGTATCGCTTTTAGCAGGACAGAAGAAAGAAAATATTTCGGCATTTAGAGATCTGTTACAGTTACAGCTTTTGTAAGTTCAGCAATCAGATTATTCCTTCATAAACAAAAATTTTTCACATCATAACCAAGGCCAACAAGCACACAGTAATTACGATCAGCCACGCTATTTTAATAGCAAAGGTGATAGACGCTCTAGGAATGACAACCACCAGAACTTTAATAACAGACAAAAATTTAATTATCAGTATCATCAAAATTATCAGCAACAGCAAACACATTTTGGTAACAATAGAGGTTTTTACCCAAAACAACAACAAAACCAGCCGGTTATCATACCTAACCAACAATGTGGTCTGCAAGGTCAACCAAGCTTTACTGTTTCGCCGCCTCCGCGTATAGCGTCGGCTCCGCACAATAGTAACGTACAGCATCAAGCAAATCACCATGTACGGAAGACATCATTTCAATTCCTATCGCAACGCGACGTATAGTAATGACTATCGTGACAGACGTAAAAGTAACTGTGTCGCGTTTTCTGAACATTGTTTAGCAACTGCACTAATTTCATCTAAGTAATTTTGTTGTGGCTGCATGTGTATTACTTAATTCTTGTGCAAACTGATCTAATTTCTTCACTACTGCTCCTAGCACAAGCCTTAATTTCCTCACGTAATTGTTCTTTAGTTCATGACATTGCACGGCAACGGCTGTAATCTGTTCACTAAGTTGTTTGTTCTGTTCACTAAGATGTTCACTCGATTCATTAAGGTTGTCGTGTTTTTCATTCAACTGTTTAAGATTTTCATTAAGTTGCTTATAATTGGTGTCTTGTTTTTCATTCGACTGTTTGAGATTTTCATTAAGTTGCCTATAATTGTTGTTTTGTTTTTCATTAAGTTGTAGCAATACTACCATAACTTGACCCAAGCCAAAATTAGCGACTCTTTTCTCTGTGCTGTGTGCTGGTGTATCTGCATGTGTCACGTTTTGTGTAACCATTTTGACACTGTCTGATTCAGGAAAAGATTTGATAATAGGATGTGCACTCTTGGTCACTACATCTGAATCAGATAAATCTGATATATTTTGCGTACATGGTTCATCTTCGTTTGAAACATTTATCTGTTCACTGTGTAAATTTTGCAAACACGGTGTGTCAAACTGGGCAGTGTTCATTGTGTCGGAACTTGTCGTGTCAACAATTGTCGTTAAATTTAGTGTGGACCTAATTGAATTTGTTTGTTCATTATTTGAAATAAAATCATTACTGGTGGTCGGCACCCACTGATTGTCTGAAATTGGAAGATTATCATTAATACACTGAGTGTCGCTAGTATTATCAGTCAAATTATTCAAGTCGGCTTTTCCCTCATTACGGATCGCGATGTACTGTTGGCAGTTCTTCGCGGCATTTTCACAATCCAAAAGTAGGCACAAAATCAAAGACAAAGCAAAATGGTACAAATACAATAACAACAAAGAGCAATAAATTGCCGATGATCTGTGAATGAAAGAGTGACAAATTAGTAAATGCGTTGGGCCAGATGCAAACTACATTTAACATTAGGTAGATAAGAACAGATATATATATAACTGACGACTTCTCAGGAATTCACAAACAAAATACGATCTTGGCCGGTTGTTGACAAGTGTAACCTCCCAACAGTAAAAATAACATGTATAACATTCACATTTAGTGTAACCTCCCAACAATTTACTTTTCCATAACCTCGCAATAGTTTATTATTCCGTAACATCGTAATAATAACGTGACTAATCTCCCAATAAAAAATGTGGCTCATATGTAACCTTTCAATAATTAACTGACTGTGAATCTAAACTGGTAAATCTGGACGTCAGCAGTGCTGCGTCATGGCCCTGAAAGATCATACTGAATAAATTGAAAATTCTTACCTCAATGAAGTCGCCGGATAACGTGTATATATCTGCTCCTGTATGAAAACTTTCTGTCACAGCCCAGTGCAATGCTGGCCGCTAGATTTGTCATGTATAGGAAGAAACAACTGATTTTTCTTTACGATAATCGGGATGACCATTGCAGAAATTAGTAAATTCTTTAAATTCAGATGAATGATTCTCAAACGGTTAATTTTATTAAAAAAGATTATTATTAAAAGATTTTTTGAAACATTTACATGGTACTTGATATAACAATAGTACAAATTTACTTGTAGCAAACTACATATGCGCGAGGCCGCTTTTACCTTATACTACATCGCTCAGGCACCGCCATCGCCCCCCACGACCGGCCCAGCCAACTCCATACACACGACTGCTAGCTACTACTTACTCCTACTGCTGACACCGCTCTTACTGCAGCCAACACTGCTCTCTGGTCTGAGATTCTCTTATAGCTTACATATCGCAGGCAGCGCGTGAGCAATCCATCGAAATTACATCTGCTCGAGTGCGCTAGCAATAAATTCCTTAGTCATGGACCATGGCTCTGTTTATATGGAATGGTCATACTGAACCGATTATTGACTGGAAACGGTTATGTTTGGCTCCTTGGAGATGGTTTGCAACCACTCATGAACTTCATGTTCCCAAACAACGATATACATCTACATCTACGTGATTACTCTGCTATTCACAATAAAGTGCCTGGCAGAGGGTTCAATGAACCACCTACAAGCTGTCTCTCAACTGTTCCACTGTCGAACGGCACGCGGGAAAAACTAGCACTTAAATTTTTCTGTGCGAGCCCTTATTTCTCTTATTTTATCGTGATGATCATTTCCCCCTATGTAGGTGGGTTCCAACAGAATGTTTTCGCAATGGGAGTAGAAAACTGGTGATTGAAATTTCATAAGAAGATCCCGTCGCAAAGGAAATCTCCTTTGTTTTAATGACTGCCACTCCAGTTCACATATCATGTCTGTGACACTATCTCCCCTATTTCGCGATAATACAAAACGAGCTACCCTTCTTCGTACATTTTCGATGTCATCCATCAGTCCCACCTAAGGCGGATCGCACACCGCACAGCAATACTCCAGGATAGGGCGGAGAAGCATAGTGTAAGCAGTCTCTTTAGTAGACCTGTTGCACCTTCTACTTGTTCTGCCAATGAATCGCAGTCTTTGGTTTGCTCTTCCCACAATATTATCTATGTGATCGTTCCATTTTAGGTTATTTGTAATTGTAATCCCTAAGTATTTAGTTGAATTTGCAGCCCTCAGATTGTGTGACTTATCGCGTAATCAAATTTTAGCTGATTTCTTTTATTACTCATGTGAATAACTTAATACTTTTCTTTATTCGGGGTCAATTGCCACTTTTCGCACCATACATTTTATTTAGATATCTTATCTAAATCATTTTGCAAGTCGTTTTGATCATCTGATGACTTTACAAGTCGGTAAATGACAGCATCATCTGCAAACAATCTAATACTGCTACTCAGATTGTCTCCTATGTCGTTAATATAGATCAGGAACATTAGAGGGCCTACAACACTTCCTTGGGGAACGCCGGATATTACTTCTGTTTTACTCTATGACTTTCCCTCTATTACTACGAACTGTGACCTTTCTGACAGGAAATCGCGAATCCAGTCGCACAACTGAGGCGATACTCCGTAGGCACGCAGTTTGGTTAGAAGACGCTTGTGAGGAACAGTGTCGAAAGCCTTCTGGAAATCTGAAAATGTGGAATCAATTTGACATCCCCTGTAGACAGCACTTATTACTTCATGGGTATAAAGAGCTAGTTGTGTTTCACAAAAACGCCGTTTTCTGAATCCGTGCTGACTATATGTCAATAAATCGTTTTCTTCGAGGTATTTCACAATGTTCGAATGCAGTATATATTCTAAAACCCTACTGCAAATCGACGTTTTTATATAGGCCTGTAATCCAGCGGGTTACTCCTACTTCCCTTTTTCGGGTCTTGGTGTGACTTGGGCAATTTTCCAGTCTTTAGGTACGGATCTTTCTGTGAGCGAGTGGTTGTATATAACTGCTAAATATGGAGCCAATTTATCAGCATACTCTGAGAGGAACCTGACTGGTATACAATCTGGACCGGAGGATATCTAGTTCTATGTTTCTGATATTGGCAGTTGTTCTTGATTGGAATTCAGGTATATTTACTTCGTCTTCTTTGGTGAAGGAGTTTAATAACTCTGTTTTAGTGGCCCTGTCATGAGTGAGTTCACGTATGAAATATTTATGGAAGACAATGGGCCATGTCACCGGGACATAGTTGTCTGCGATTGGTTTGAAGATTGTGGACAATTCGATCGAATGGTTTGGCCAACCAGATCGCCCGACAAGAATCCCGTAGAGCATTTATGGTGCAACGTCCCTTAGAAAAATTAATGAATTACTGTGCTGATAAACCTCTTACATTATTTGATTTTAAAACAGCTGAGCAGAACTGAACGTACTCAGACATTTCGCTCTTTACCTATTCTGATCAACACTAAACTGACACACAATATTTTTAGCGCAACGCAATCTGACTTTCAATAATCTCTATAAAAGAATGGCCCTGACTAACATTAACCTGTACCTTTCATGAATCACTTACCTCACAAAAATCTTCGTTACTCAAAGTAATGCAATACAGCGATCGGCACTACTGCCAGCTAAATATAAGATTCGAACTACTGAAGGCACTAACTACTGATAGGCATAGTTAGCAAATGAAAGATTTTGATAGAGAACAAACAACATATTTACCTCAATAGTGTTCAAAAGTCATAATATATATAGCAGTTCATGGCATCCAATCTTACAAATTTACTGCCTCCGATGGACACACGTCATCATCCGCTCTCAAAAGTCCACCATTACTCTCCCCACATCCATCACTGCTGGCGGCTCGCCTCCAACTTCGCAACGCTACGCGCTGTTAACAGCCAACTGCCCAACACTACAATAGAGAATATTACAACAATCCTAACACCCATAGACGGCACACAGCACAGCCAGTGATTTTCATACAGAGCGCTACATGGCGTTACCAACATAAAAACCTAAACAGCCTACTTACATAGCCCCGATGCTCCCCACAAAAAATTTTACAAATTTTTCATAATTACAATAGCAAAGATATCAAATGCACACACTTATTGATACAATGTTGGTCAAAAGCTAAAATTTTCTCACAGTCCATAAAGACAGTCCCGATCATTCATCACAGTAAAATTGCAGTGTTTTTTTTTCTCAAATTCTGAGCAGTAAAAGAAAATGCACACGGGAGTAGCTGGCTGTTAACAGCGCGTAGCGTTGCGCAGTTGGAGGTGAGCCGCCAGCAGTGATGGATGAGGGGAGAGAAATGGCGGAGTTTTGAGAGCGGATGATGACGTGTGTCCATCGGAGGCACTAAATTTGTAAGAGTGGATGCCATGAACTGCTATATATATTATGACTTTTGAACACTATCGAGGTAAATATATTGTTTGTTCGCTATCAAAATCTTTCATTTGCTAACTATGCCTATCAGTAGTTAGTGCCTTCAGTAGTTTGAATCTTTTATTTAGCTGGCAGTAGTGGCGCTCGCTGTATTGCAGTAGTTCGAGTAACGAAGATGTTTGTGAGGTAAGTGATTCATGAAAGGTACAGGTTAATGTTAGTCAGGGCCATTCTTTTGTAGGGATGATTGAAAGTCAGATTGCGTTGCGCTAAAAACATTGTGTGTCAGTTTAGTGTTGATCAGAATAGGTAAAAAGCGAAAAGTCTGAGTACGTTCAGTTCTGCTCAGCTGTTTGAAAATCAAATAATGTAAGAGGTTTATCAGCACAGTAATTCATTAATTTTTCTAAGGGGACGTTTCAATGGGATGTAATGGAGCGGTCAGTTCGTGCACAAAATCCAGAACCGGCAACACTTTCGCCGTTAGGGGCGACCATAGAGGCAGCATGGCTCAATCTTTCTGCGAGGGACTTCCAACAGTTTGTTGAGTCCGTGCCGTGTCGAGCTGCTGCAATACGCCGGGAAAATGCAGGTCCGACACATCACTAGGAGGCATCCCCCGACTTTTGCCACCCCAGTGTGAGACGGACACTGGTGGCGTTGGTGAGTGATTGTGATTCCACTCGGCCGTGTGTCCAGCCTGCCGAGAGCGTGGCAAACAATTGGCGCCAAGCGTCGCTCTCGGAGAGAACTCGTTCTTCCACTCGGGCGCGCGGCCTTCCAGCGGGTGCTCGCCGCCGCCGCCCGCCCTCGCGCTCGCACGTGTCCCCTTCCAGCGGCTCCAGCGGCGGCCGGCGGCGCACGCAGACGGCAGACCGCGCCGCCCTGACTCGGCGGCCGCAGCATCCCGCGTCCAGAAGCAGCTACCCGCACACTCGCTATGGACGCCGGCAGGAAGCGCACGCGCGCCAACCCGCGCAAGACGGCCAACCCGCTGTCCGTGCTCTGCTTCTGGTAAGTCGCCGGCCACCGGCTACCCGTCAGCCGCTCCTCGCAGCTCTCGCCGGTACTGCGCAAATTTCACGCACTACCCGAGACGTGCACTGCGGCGCCGTTGCCACCTGAACTATAGACGTTCAACTGTACCATCCGCATTCATGTGAAGCACTTATTTCATAGCCATACTACGACAAAGGCGTCTGAGGTAAAATGGTTTCGGAATTCTTCAGATGTCTCTATTACCCGTGCGTGTGAAGTTACCAGCGCTGAACGAAATGAACACAGTGGAAGAAAAAATAGAGACCGTCCTTATCTTGTCTCAAAGCTACTGAACTAACTTCGATACTAATAAGTAGAGGATTCGGGAATATCTTGTTAGTATTTAATAGCCTCTTTTTTACATCGTTACTCTCCTACAAATCAATAATCAGTAACTGAAATAAAATTAAGAATAAGTAGTATCAAAAACCATTTGCAAAACAAAAACATTTGCAAATGCAAATTATTGACAGCTTACACAAATTATCAATTTCAAGACAAGAAAAACTGATAAGACGTTAAACAAACTAGGTGCCTTTGCAAATATCACGTATTCCGTGGTAGAACTTCTTCCGTACGAGCTACTCCTTAACTGTCCACGCGTTACGTAACTACTTCTAAAAGTGTTCTGTAACTTGCTTACCAAAAAACTCTGTAACTGAAAATGAACTATATCCTCCAAATAGCTTTAACATATAATACAGCACTTAAATATGCAGAACTCGTAATATTTACAAGCGCTGCACACAACACAACCACATCAGCCGCAACAACAAAAACAGTAGATAATGCCGGGAACTATTTACGGCGGTCCCCATGTGATTCTAAAGTCACCCATTAGATTGAAACACGGTCCAGGAAACATCATGTGTCCCTACGTACAGTGTCCTCCAGGTACAACACTCTCCCCTACAATATAATCGAGTGGGCAGCAAAATACAGTGTGACTTCCACCTCGGTTTTGACACGTGTGCCGCTTCTCGCATCTGTTCCGTGACATCTCAAATTACTTTGGCTTTGTTAGTGGACGTTACGTTCACAAAATTGCACCAGAGCAACAATGCATAATTACCAGTGATTTTGGCAGCTAAAAGCTGCGAACATTCGAGCATTGCAGAAACTTTTTCCATCGTACATTGTTGTGCAGTTGGTAAAGACCAGTCTTACATTCGGGAAGAGCAGGGTCCTGATCGCGTTCGGCAATTTTGATGAAGTTTTTCGTGCTTCCACAAAGCCGTTTCAGACTGATGCTGGAGTCCTTCGTTGATTTACTCATGTATCCTAGTTCATAATCGACTGCTTTTTCTCTTCTCTTTCCTTTATTTCCCCTTTCCCTATTAAGTTATCTTTCCCACGTGCTAGCCCTGTTTTCTATGTCTTGATGATTGAAGAACTTCGCACTAGTGTTCGTAGCAGATACAGAATCAATTCTCCATTTATATTGCGTACTGAGGGAAAAGAATTAAATGAAATGTCATCATACTACCAGAAACCATTTGAAACAAAATTGGCAGTGAAGAAATTTAGTGATTAGCGAATGCTGTAGCAATTCATAAATTGATCGCTAGTATCATCTGAAATATCTCCCATTTTCCTACAAAAATCTGCCAGATTACATCGATATGCTTTTTAAAGACTGTACTTGCTCTAAGCGCTTCTCTGTGGTGGAAATCCCTCGGATGGTTCGAAGTATATGCTCGTATTAAGAGCGCCGCCTTACACATACGGGTGTTTCTCTTTATGCCACGCAATGACCTCAGATACCTGCGATAGAGGCGCCTCATCTACTGGAAAGATTGCGAAGGTCTGGTTACAAAAACTCCGACAGACATTTCCTATACTGCTTGTTAAAATAGATTCCTTTGAGTTTTGGCAAGACTCTTCCGAATTTAAAAACACTTCCAGAGACTATGTCGACTGGCAATCAAGCTCACTAGCGAGTGGCTGATTTATTCGAGTGGCTGATTTATTTATGACTGTCCTACATTGTTACCTACATCCTAAAGCGTAAAAGTTGTTACACTTGTAGCTTGGAAGTAACAAAGGCGCGTTTCGTTCGAAAACTCGAACACTATTACATAATTGTTAAGCAGGTCTTTATTTATCTCTTTTCAATATTTATTTTTCCTATTTTCTTATGTTACTGGGAGTTCAATACCGTTTTGCTCTCCTTTGGCGAGACAGATAGAGATAGAACACTGTAGATGAATAACATACATAAATGGCAACAGTGGAAAAGCAAGGCTTGCATTCTGCCGTGCTATGGTACCTTAAATGACTTGAAGCTAGCCGATTTTGCGCGTGTAGCATCGTACTAGTATTAACAACAACTCTTGTTAATTCACGTCCATAATCTTTAGCAGCATATGGAATGTTAATCTTTTTAACAATTGCTGTATCAACGAATTGGAAATGTCCTCTATATATTAATTACAAAGACAGGCATACACTATTAATGTATTAACTATCACCACTCACGCCCACTTGCTTAAGTGACTTCACAGATGCAACGAACCAAAGGCGCGGAAATATTATAGAACCCGTGATAAAATCGAAATGAAGTTTCATAGTAGACACAGCCGACAGTTAAATGAGATCCGACATTATCGACTCAAAACATGCCTCCCTCAAATTGGATTACAAGATGAAAAACTTTAAAACCCTTTAATATGCGTCAAAAATGAATTTTATTTTCCCAGTCATCGTAAAAGAAATAAAATGTCTCAAATAATTATTATAATAATTATTTTGCGTATGCTTTACATTACGTAATTTTATCCTTTGTCTTATATTACGTAATCCATTTTCTGTAATGTCTCACATTTACAGTTCAGAACATCAAAAACTTGTAAATCAACTTGAATTGAGTGTAAAATTGCAATAAGCCTGAAACAAATAATAATTATTTTCTTACTTGTAAAGGAACCCAGAATTTCAGTTATTCTACGCTGTTTAAAACATACTGTACTTTTGTCTATGTACACAAAAACTGATTACTACTTGAATTTCGGAGAGTTCATTGAAGCAAGGAACATATCCTATTCGTCATAGTCTCATTGCTTTGCAGTTTCAGTACCGCATTTCTCTTCGCCTAAAAGCTCGGCGCCCGTAAAAGGTTGAACGCAAAGTGCTTCACATTAGTTTTTATTGAAGCATGCCTTCCAATACTAATCTAATCGTTCTCAATCTTTATGCCTTTGTGTAGGTAGTATCACGCGAAGTTGCTTCGTTACACAACACACCAGCGCGAACCAATAGTCTTAAACGGTTGCGTAAGCACCTGCCAGATCCTTTACGTAAAAATGAAGAAAGCAACTGAGAATTCTGTACCATTCTGCACACTCAGATCCTTATTGGTCTGTTTCGTAAGACTACTTGCTATTCTGCTATAAACTAGTAGTGCCTAGGTATATGAAGCAAAATTCTTTCATGTTATTTTTTTCACGCTGATTCAGCGTCTGTCCTGTTTGTATCAGGAGCAGTTAACAAAAATTTTAGGAGAAGAACACTTTCTATAAGTTAAGTGTGTGTTCACATTGATTGTAGGCTTTCATTGTGCCTCTCGTATAATAAAAAAAAAAGCATGGACTACACAATTTGCACAATGCTTGGAAGAAATATTAATAATAATAAACAACGATATATTCAAGAACAATATGATTAATAAAATCAATAACTGCTGACTTACTGCTGGAAGAGTTGTCAAAACTTCATGTATTTCTTTTATATTTACTGTAACAGTCTCAGCTGCAATGAGTCACACTTGATAACTAGGTTTGCTCAAATGACAGAAGCCACGGAACGTTGTCACAGATGCACTTTAGCGCTGTTCATTTCATTTTGGAACTTATGACTACGTTCTTTTTAAAGAATTTTGACCTTTCATAACTCGTGTTTTACACATCAGAAAATTATCATCAAAGGTGACAAACTAGTAATTAAACGTGACTAATAATTACAGCTGAGACTACTACAATAAATATATTAATAATTATTAGTATCAGTCGAAAAAATAATAGTAATAACATAAAAGCGGCAGTGAATGGAAATAAAGGAGAACGAAAGTAGGATTATCAGATACGGGGATAGTGGTCAGACTGAAAGCCATGTGGAAGAATGAAAGATAGTAAACAGCAGAGGGAAGAAGAAAATTTCGGAGTCTTGAGTGTTTTATTCAGTACGGTGTTTAACGCAACATAAATTTGCTTCTGAACGAACGTACATGCGTAAACTGTTCATTGCCAGATGTCGCAAGTATATACAGGACGAGGTTCGTGTGGTAGGGGATAGTGTAGCCAGGAATACATGACGCTTCCTGATCGGTGTTTCAATCTGGTGACTGATTTTAGCATCACATGAAGGACATGTTTTGTGAGACATGAGATTTTGTTTTTTGCAGCGTTTGTAAATATCACGAGTTCTACACAGTTCAGTGCTGTAATTATTAAATCTATTTGGAGGATATGTTTAAGTCTTCAGTTACAGAGTTTTGTGGTAACTGAAATTATGTATTTTTAAAACCAGTTACATAATACGTAAATGCTTAAGCCATACGTCGTGCACCATCTTGTACCTTAAAACGGAAGATGATCTTCTACCATGGAACACGTGAGGAACACGTGATATCTGCGAATGAACCTAATTTCTTGAATGTCTTAACAATTTTCCCTGTTTTCAAAATGGAAATTTGTGTCAGTTGACAAATGCTTCTATTTCAGTTTATTTAATTGGTTTTTGATGGTACTTCTTCAGTTGATTTCACTTAATGATTATTGGTGTGTAGTGGATCAGTAACGTAACACACAGATTATTAAGTACCGTATTAACAAGATTTTTCTCGATTGCAGTGCTTTTTAATCTCAATAAAAAAAATTTAAAATTCTTCTGGGTCTGCAGCATTATATATATGTCTTGTAAGGACATTATGTGTACATTAAGCCAAAACGCTGCTTTGTGTAACAGTTGTTATTATTGTGGTTTTATTTTCATTGGCTATAGGCCTATTTCGGCTCAAAGGCCACTTTCAAGCACTCTGCAACATTTAGATCGTATATCTGTGAGTTTACGTAATAAATAATTATTTTTTACATTTGGCGTAAGACTTATTTCGATATTAAGTTGTTGATTTTCAGTTTTTACATGCTTAAATAACGTAGATGGGTTTGTGTCACTGTTTCTGGTATGTTCTCGGTATCTAATTTGGAAATTGCTGCTTGTTTGGCCTATATATTTGTTCCTAGACACAAGATCATGTTGTACCTTGGAATAGTTTGCCACATTTGGAAAATGTATTTTTCCCGGACTAATTTTTGTATTTCAGAAATAGACTGCAGCACACTTAAAGCAAATGCTATCATTTAGAAATGGAATAAGAAGATATATAAAACTTCTGTTCAGGACTGGCTAGAGACAAAAGTCATAAAACAAAAACGGATGACAAAAGACCAAGTGTACCAAGAACCGAGGTCAAAGTTTAAAACGTACGCAGAAACTGAAATACATATTTATATAATACTGTAATAATTATATCGTGATGCCGATACTAGAGAAGTGATTGACAGGCACAATAAGGATGAAATAGCTTCCACCTTCAGCTCTTCTGCAAAAGGACCTCTGTATTTTGACACGGCGTGGGCAGCGGACGTTGCCTGCACTTGCCGCTTTAGGCAGACCCGCTGCCATGCTTACGTAACTGCTGGCGTGAAAGGTGAGCTGCAGTTTAACGATTCCGTACGCTGCATCACTGACTCACAACGTGTTCCTGCCAGCTGAAGCTCGAAATCTCTTCATTCTAGTTTGTTGTAATTTCAAACGAGGCTCCTACAAACTTATATTTCATTTTCGTCTGTGCTTCGCTAGTTCTCTGAGGGGGAAGCGCGCATTACCACTGACGACGGTCTTGGACGGCTTTGGAAGCTGTGTTACGTAACGTATATTCCAAGTTCTTATGGAGTGAGCAAGGGGAAAAACTGAAACGTAAACTGAGACAACTGTTCGTTGAATCGAAACACCAGCTTTTCGGCCGTAATCAAAAATTCTGTCGTTCTCAATTACAGACATTAAGTGTGACCAAGTTAGTACTTTGTTTGTTTGCTTAAAAAGCAGGTCGGGTGGTCAGAAGCGGCGAAGGTCAATCAATTTGTCAACAGCGTTACACTTCTTGCCAATTTATTCATTTAGTTACGTAATTACAGTTACATAGGACAAAACTCGTGGGAGAAGAACATTGAATATTTCCAACGAAACAGGCTTTCTTATAGATATTCGTGCAAGAACCTGCAATAACTTGCAGTTTTTCGTTCAATTTATCATCATCATGCTGCATCTCAAAACATCGACCAGTTGAAGTGACGCATTAGTTAATCAGTGGATCATATTCACGAGGTATGGGATACACGTTCCCCCAATCACAGCTTAATTTAAACTTTTCAGAACCACTGGCTACAATTATGTGCATTAAATTTTGCTTGATTTAGCTACAAGAAAAATATTTTTCATCGATGGAAACCTGATGCACACGTTTGTAAATTTTTCGTTTTTTCGTAGTGAACAAGTGCTACCACCTGTTGTGCATCAATGTAAAAATATCAGTAAGTGAATATAGTACTGCTCAGCACCTTGTGTTCATCAGAAAACATTTTATCGTTTTTTTTACATGGTAATTATTGAATCATCAGTTTATTTATAACACCACTGATTACTTCAAAATTAATTATTTTAATCCATAAAAATTATATTTTGAAACATAGATACATTTATATGCACAAATATTACTTGTAAAAGCATTAAAACATCATCTATGAGCATGAGAGCTTAAAAAAGAGTTTCCACCCTACAGCAATATTTTGGTCTGAAAAGCTTAAGTTTTCCTGGATTTTCATAAATCACTGAAGGCGGTATTAAGATGTATTCCTCAACCAGGCACTGCCTTTTGTTTTCGTCACTTGTTCAGTCCAATATCGGCCGCCTTAAACTCTGCACTTCTGCGCTTCTTTTTCGTAACTTCGTGATGATCCGTAACATCTGCAGAAATGAAGCGATCTCCAAATGAGAGGGAGAGTGGTAATTTCTGCCACGTATATTTCTTAACATCTTGAGAAAAACGTGTAATTTGCAAACTGTTATACTTTCGAAGTTTAAATTCGGCGAATTAATTGTCATTCGTGATCTCCTTAAGTAGCCAGCTTATTCGACGATCTGAAGCCGTTGTCAGTTTTGAAACTCAAACGGAAGGGAACAGTGAAAAAATACTTTGTAGCGTTTTTATAGCACGTACATCTTTCGTAATTAATAATATAATGCTCTGTTTTATCCTTTGAATTATCGATGTGAGAACGTAAGTGGTTACACAAGTTGAGGCATTATGGTGATAGTCCTTTTCTTTTTTTTTACACAAAATCAGTGTTGTGGTTCTTTTCTGCAGGTTTTTGTTCACACATTTCGTCATCCACATCTGTATTCACATGTTGAATCACTTTGCTGTTTTCAATCACATGTCTATAGTAGTGCATACTAGTATCCTTTACCCATTGCGCTCGAAAACGGTTCACCAACGTTTTCTGAACGTCAATCACCTTTGCCTCTGCAACAGGAATGCTAATTGGCAATGGGTTTAGGTGCACAGAAGACCCTGTTTTGGATTTCATTAGGAAATGGATGCCGAGGTTCTTTCCTCGCGTTGCCTGGGCTATGCTTTGTATCAGTTTCCGTGCTCTTCATCTTGGCTGTCAACACACGCAGTACTCAGAACTACAACTCACAAAACATTGTTTGGTGCTTGCTCTAACACCCTAGAAGCAAGGCAGTGACAGTGGCGTGATCTGGCACGAAACATTATGACTAGTGCGTACACGATGCAGATTTTGAAACGGGAAAAAAATGGAATAGTTCTGTTCACGTTGTAGGGTTTGAAACTCGTTAATACTGGTTTGTTTCCTTTAATAATAATAATAGTCTTATCGCAGCCTCCCCGGTGATCTTTGGGGTCAATGCGTGACCAGGGAAAAATCATCTTAATAGTGGTAGCTGTTCGTTCCCACAGCCTAGTAGATTTATTGTATAGATCATTATAGTTAGTACCCTCCGCCACACACCGTTGGGTGGCCTGCGGAGTATAAATGTAGATGTAGAATGTAGTTTTCTCTGTTATCATTGACGAGAAGGTCACTATTGAGAAGGAAAAGTGTGGAAGCAGTTGTAGACACTTACAGTCTCTCCATATGAAGTGTGAGGCTTGCGATGAGGGTAGCGTGGTCCCCTTCAGAGAGGAACAGATGGGATAATACGTATGACCAAAGGAGAATAAAATCTAACAGACTAAATATAAATATATACGGCATAGCTGTGACAAAATTCAGGAAACACACACACACACACACACACACACACACACACACACACACACACCTGCATTTTACTTGGTCGTGCTGTCGGTATCCCCACACGAAATCAGTTTAATATTCTCACTCGACGGACGTATCGCCATTAACAACAAAGGAAACGCTAACCAAACGATTTGGTACGTACCTTCCCCCAGCCCTAGAAATTATGCGATGTATGTTCCTTGTGCCACAAATATTGTGGTCACTTCACCTTCAAGAGCCAAAGAGTCATGACAATTTAGTGGCTCTGGCCACAAAAGTGAATTACTCGTTTCTGCTACTTTCGTGTAGAAGACCAATTAGCAGAGTTAATAATTAAGGTTTTGAGGCGAATTACCTTTCGCCCCAAAGTACTTGCTTTTCTCTCAATTTACACGACGACGACGAACTCGTAATGGCTGTATACCCGAAAACAGCCACTGCTGCTGCCCGAAGGCCAGACGAGGCGTGATTCAGACAGCAAAGACGGATTACAATTCCGCACACGTCTACGGCTGCTAGTACGCTCGTGAACCGTCCGTTGCTGTCCGCTCGCTTCAGGAGCGATGCTAACTGGGACAGCAGATTGCTGTGTTTCTCAACAGAAATGCCGCTTCGCTGACTCGCCGCAGATGCACCACCGGTGCGCTTCTGACGTACAAGGTACGGAAAGGCCTTCAGCGTAAGCGACCTGTGTTAATTAGTACGTGCAACAGCAAAAGCAAGTTCAGTGCTGTTTTTACAGACAGTGGCGTTCACAGTCCACCCCTCTCCGGCCTCTTACGTAGAACATGCCCGAACAATTATTTACCATTTGAAGTACCTGTGCGGCTGGTCCCGGCGGAGGTTAGAGTCCTTCAAATGGTTCAAATGGCTCTGAGCACTATGGGACTCAACATCTTAGGTCATAAGTCCCCTAGAACTTAGAACTACTTAAACCTAACTAACCTAAGGACATCACACACACCCCTGCCCGAGGCAGGATTCGAACCTGCGACCGTAGCAGTCCCGCGGTTCCGGACTGCAGCGCCAGAACCGCTAGACCACCGCGGCCGGCTGTTAGAGTCCTCCCTCGGGCATGGGTGTGTGTGTTTGTCCTTAGGATAGTTTAGGTTAAATAGTGTGTAACCTTAACAGTCAAGTCCCATAAGATTTCACACACTTTTTTTTTAAGTACGCACGATTAATACGCTTAAAGATGTCAGCACAAGGTTTTCGACTAGTTTAGCTATGTGACGTGAGGCGTGATTAATACTAGTAGTTTTTCTATCTACCTAATGATTCCATTTACTGGGATAATATCGGTTTGAAGCGTTCTCGGTAAATTCTCCAAAAGAAGATTACTGTGATACAGTGATTTCTAATGCTTGTTGTGAAATGTTTTGTAAAAATATCCTGAACAGAGTAAAAATTGTACGAACAAATGAAACGCAGTTTCAGTCCCGTTAGTCGATATTTATCTGGCCATGAGCTGCTGTATGTCGCAGCCTTGGCTTTCGCCGTCAACGCCTCGCTTGAATATTACTTCGAAGTACAATCCAAACATGACATGCAGGACGTCACTGAACTCATATTTTCAATAGCAAATGAATATTAAAAATAAAAAGAATTCATAGCCTCATAACAAAACGAAATATCACTGGTGATAAGAATTACGACTTCTGAGTTTTCAAAAATGTAATATTAAGACTAAATATAGCTTTTCTCACTGGTTCATCCAGACTTGTCTAAAACCATGTCTCCATCACCGAATCATGTCTCTAGAGCAGAGTTTCCCGAACTGTGAAATCTCACGGTTGACAAAAATTTCAACTTTTGACTTTTATGGTATTCCGCGGGAAGTTAATAAGTGTTCGGCGGAAAACTGTTAATAACATGCCTGTTTTTTCTGACATTTTGACGATACTAATTACCTTTTTAAATTTTATTATGATTTCTGTCTTATTAATTTTAATTTAAAACTGAAGCAATCACTGCATAAAATACATTTTTCTCATTTCTAAAATTTTTATTAACGTTCAAAAAAAAAAAAAAAAGACAAGGTGAGCTATCAGTGTAACAGGATTCTCAAAGTGTTCCGTCAGAGGTTGGGAATCTCTTCTCTAGAGTCTAGAACGACCAAAACTACTGCAAGTCCGAAAATGGTGGGTCTCACTCTGAAATGTTGTTGGTGTGACTGGTTGCTCCTTTTGTAGACTAGAATCGTGGTGTGGGCTCTGTATGTTACGCCATACCTCTGGAACGCTAGGAACAATTTCCATCACATTTGTAACTTACTACCTACGCAAAAGAGAGTGACGGAGAACTATGGAAGTAAGACATCCGTAGTATCCACCGGAGTGTGATATTTAGTTCACCTCTGACAGAAACAACGGCTCTAAAACACCTGTGTATCGAATAGAAATGACTGGATGACAGATGCAGGTACATAAGTGCATACAGGTACATGAGAGCCATGTGCTTCAACAATCGCAATGGGTGGGAAGCGATGGCGCAACAATCATTCGGTAACTTCGTCTCAGGGTAGCACTTGCACCCTACTTCCCCAACTATTTGTTGGATGTATTCTAATCTTTGTCTTGCCCCTCAGTTTTTACCCTCTGCAGTTCCCTACAATACCATGGAAGTTATTACATGATGTCTTAACGCATGTTCTATCATCGTGTCTCTTATTCTTATCAGTGTTTTCCATATGTTCCTTCCTTCGTCGATTCGGCGGAGACCCTACCTTATCTTACCAATCCATTTGATTTTCAAAATTCTTCTGTAGCGCCACATTCGAACGCTTTGATTCTCTTCTATGTCGTTTTTGTACATTCTCAGAAATTTCTTCCTCAAATTAATGCAAATGTTTGATATCAGTAGATTGCTCTTGGCCAGAAATGTCTTCTTTGCCTGTGTTAGTCTGCTTTTTATTCCTCCTTGCTTCGTCCGTCTTGGGTAATTTTGCTTCGAGGATAGTATAATTCCTTAACTTCTCTACTTCGCGATCCTCAATTTTGATGTTAAGTTGCTCGCTATTTTTATTTCTCCCACATATCAGTACCTTTGCCTTCTTTCGGTTTACTATCAGTTCATATTCTGTGCTCAATGAACTGTTCATTCCATTCAGCGGATTCTGTAATTCTTCTTCATTCTGGACTCGCATTCGGGAGGACGACGTTTCAGACCCTTGTCCGGCCATGTTGATTTAGGTTTTCCGTGATTTCCCTAAATCGCTTCAGGAAAATACTGGGATGGTTCCTTTGAATGCGACCGATGACCTCTCTGTTAGGTCCCCTCTTCCATATCAACCAACCAACCAATCTTATTCACACTCAGAGAGGGTAACAACGTCATCAGTGTATCCCATCACTGAAATCCTTCCACACTGAATTTTAATCCTACTCTCGAACCTTTCTTTTGCGGGAAGTGGCAACCAAACGACTATTCGAGTTGGTGTGTAGAATCTATGAGACTGGCGACGTAACAGCAAACTTTCGGAAAGATATCATCCACAAAATGCCGAAGATAGCAAGGCCAGCTAAGTGCGAGAACTAAAGCACAATCAGCTTAACAGCTCATGCATCCAAGCTGCTGTCAAGAATAATATGCAGAAGAATGGAAAAGAATATTGATTATCAGTCAGATGACATCAATTTGGATTTTGGAAAGATATAGGCAGCAGAGAGGCAGTTCTTGCGTTGCGCTTGATAACGGAAGCAAGACTGAAGAAATATCAAGACCCGTTCATAGGATTTTTCGACCCACAGAAAGGGTTTGACACTGTGACTTAGTGCAAGATGTACGAAATTTTAAGAAAAATGGGAGTAATCTTTGGGGAAACACAGGCAAAATACAATATGAATCAGAACCAAGAGGGAACAATAAGGTTGAAAGACAACGAACGAAGTGCTGGCATTAAAAAGTATATAAGACAGAAGTGTAGTCTTTCGCCTCTACTGTCCAATCTATGCGTCGAGGAAGCAACGACGGAAATAAAAGAAAGGAATTAAAAGAAAGGTAACGCTTTACCGGATTTTTGCAATGGGGGAGAGATCTACAGAACTTACTGGCCAGGGCAACAGTCAAACACGTTCTGTGTCGAGACACGTCAGAACAGTAGGTAGTCTTACGTTATCTTGTTGGGACATAATGTTACAGAGACTTCGAAGCTAGCGAACAGTCACGGCCTGAACAGGTCGGAAATGTAGCGCCTGCTTTCCAGATTAGCAGCTGGTCGAACCACAGGTGATCGTATTGTGTAACCAATGAATCTGTGCAGGCCAGTCCATTACAGGGATGTTATTGTCGCGTAACCACTCCGCCACAGGCCGTGCATTATGAAAAGGTGCTCGATCGTGTTGAAAGATGACGTTAACCGGGCATTCGTCATACCCGCACTCTGCCATTGATTCGTCACCACACACGTTTTTCCACTGTTCAATCGTCCAATGTTTACGCTCCTTACACCAATCGAGGCGTCGTTTAGCATTTACCGGCGTAATGTGTCGCTTATGAGCAACCGCTCGACCACGAAATCCAAGTTTTCTCACCTCCCGCCTAACTGTCATAGTTCTTGCAGTGGATCCTGATGCAGGTAGGAATTCCTGTGTGATGGTCTGGATATATGTCTACCTATTACACATTACAATCCTCTTCAATCGTCGGCGGTCTGTGTCAGTCAACAGACGAGGTCGGCCTGTACGCTTTTGTGCTGTAAGTGTCCCTTCACGTATCCACTTCGCTATCAGTGGACGTAGGGATGTTTAGGAGTGTGGAAATCTCGCGCACAGACGTATGATACATAGACACCCAATCACCTGACCACGTTCGAAGTCTGTGAGTTCCGCTGAGCGCCCCATTCTGCTCTCTCACGATGTGGCTGGTTCAAATGGCTCTGAGCACTATGGGACTTAACATCTGAGGTCATGAGTCCCCTAGAACTTAGAACTACTTAAAACTAACTAACCTAAGGACAGCACACACACACCCATGCTCGAGGCAGGATTCGAACCTGCGACCGTAGCGGTCGCGCGGCTCCAGACTGTAGCGCCTAGAACCGTTCGGCCACTACGGCCGGTCTCTCTCACGATGTCTAATGACTACTGAGGTCGCTGATTTCGAGTACCTGGCAGTAGGTGGCAGCACAGTGCACCTAATATGAAAAAAGTGTGTTTTTGGGGTGTCCGGATACTTTTGATCACATAGTGTACATGTAAACACTGAGCTATCTGCGTACACTTGAACTTCGTCATTTTGTAAGCGACGTAATTGTGTTTGAAATGAAAGTTCTGGCAGCTGTATGAGTTGTGGCAGGGTTAACGCTTGTTTACATGAAATCGCTGCATAAGGCCAAAACTAAAATAATAAGAAACGTGTTTGGCTTCGTGAATGGATAAAGAAAGGGCCTCAGCTCGGTTACTCAGCGACCTTGCTGAACGAAATTGGCTAGAAGACGTGGAAGTTATTTCAATAATCTGTTCTACAATTTGTGAATGGGAAGCACTATTGTGACGTTTTGAATAAATTAACCTTGAATGAACAATTCATCTTTCCAGATTTCTGTACCCTTTTCTTCTCTCAACTATTTTCCTCGAAAAAGAATCGGCCAACTTGAACTTTCAGTCTCGTAGACGTGGCTGTTCCTGGCCTGTATTTTTCTTAATTCATTTGTATATGTACTCCTAACTGAACGAATATTGCTCTAAAGATTAGATATTTTGTACCAATCCATGTTCAGATCGCGTGCGACACCCTCGAGCTGGGCAGCACGTCGCTGGTCGCTTTCGTAGCCAACATCATTAAAATCCCACAAACACCTATGAATAGCGTCGATACCCAAAAAGCGAACAATTTGCTCCCTTCCCCGCATCGTGTTCCTGTTTTTTCTAACTCTGTCCACACACGTGATCTCAATGTTCATGCAACTAAGTAGAAACAAGCCGAAAATGTTTAGTTTCGCCAACGAGTTGCCCAAATGCGCAGTGGCCGGTAGCACAGTTGCAAGCAACTTTATGTCGTCGTCGAAGCTAGGGTTAATGTTTCAGCTGTCCTACAGAGTTGCCGCTCACTTGAGTACAGATCACGGTGCATTCGCGTAATTGTGTGAAACAGTCGAAACCGACGTTCTTTGGGATGCTGTTCAACATTAGCTTGAACTGATCGTTCGCGTGAATTTCTGCACGTTGTCGTTTTGTAGTAGCTTCATAATCACAAGTACCGTCATCCGTTAAGAGTTCTTGCTCTTCATTCAAGTCGCGACAGGTGACCGCGTGTCGCTGTTTTCGCTCAGGAGTCAAGTAGTGCTAGACAAACTTTGCGACCACTTTTCTCTTCTTTAAAACATTCTGGAGAATGTCTTGAATATTTGATGTAGAGATGTTGCTCAATTACCACGTGTGACACACCAGTGTTGACACTCTACGATCGTACGTTCACTACTTGACACTGTTGCTCACAACTGAATGGTCAAATGCCTGCCTGTTGTTTACAACAGTTAGTTCAAGCTGCTCTCGTAGTTCCCAGGCTGACGTAGCTTATACTCCAGAAATAGAATCTGTCTCGGAAGCTTTTGGACGGACGGTGTAGAATGTAGATGATGTTACACGAACTTACCTCGTGCGGTTGCGCTGAGTGCTATCATTTGCGTGTCCAAGAATGTAGTACACTTTAGACGAAAATTTCACGCTCTTTGCATGCCACTTCCATGTTGTCGCTATTTCAATGCCAAACAACATACACTACTGGCCATTAAAATTGCTACACCACGAAGATGACGTGCTTCAGACGCAAAATTTAACCGACAGGAAGAAGATGCTGTGATATGCAAATGATTAGCTTTTCAGAGCATTCACACAAGGTTGGCGCTAGTGGCGACACCTACAAAGTGCTGACATGAGGAAAGTTTCCAACCGATTTGTCATACACAAACAGTAGTTGACCGACGATGCCTGGTGAAACGTTACTGTGATGCCTCGTGTAAGGAGGAGAAATGCGTACCATCACGTTTCCGACTTTGATAAAGGCCGGATTGTAGCCTATCGCGATTGCGGTTTATCTCTCACCAACTGGAAACGTCTGGTCAATGGTGGTCGAGCAACTGGCTCGCCACAATACGCCAGTCACTACTCTTAATGAACTGTGGTATTGTGTTGAAGCTGCATGGGCCGCTGTACCTGTACATGCCATCCAAACTCTGTTTGACTCAATGCCCAGGCGTATCGAGGCCGTTACTACGGCCAGAGGTGGTTGTTCTGGGTACTGATTTCTCAGGATCTATGCACCCAAATTGCGCGAAAATTTAATCACATGTCAGTTGTAGTATAATATTATTGTCCAATGAATACCCGTGTATCATCTGCGTTTCTTCTTGGTGTAGCAATTTTAATGGCCAGTAGCGTATTTGTCCAAACGTTTTAGCGGAGAGGAAACAAGAATTCCTGGAAATCACACATTATGAAAAAGAAATCAATTGTTTGAAAGAAATTGGGTAATTAAGAAAATATATACATTTAAGGAAAATCACACAATGCATTTTTCTTCATATTTTTATAGCCAAACAGAGGATGGGGAATAGACAAATGGTGTATGAAACTGATCACCGTGAAGTCTTGGCAAAAGAAGATTTACTTGCTTGAAAATAATCAGTGTAATTAAGAAAACTTTATTAATGATACGAGGGAAAACTGAAATATTTCACAAATAGCTGCTATTAGTTATGTAAATGAAGTGTCAAAATACATCAAACAAAGCATAGGTTGAAACATCTCTGCTTTCTCTTGATCTATAAGATCTTAATATAAATACAATAACGGTCTATTTTTAAATACGCTGTATTATATTTCGAACTGTCTGAACAAAACTTGAAAATAAAAAGAATTTTAAAAAATGGTTATGATTTTTGTGGAATGATTTATTCAAAAATAAAAAAGAAAGTGTCAAGGACATTGCCGCAGTGGTGACACCGGTTCCCGTCAGATCACCGAAGTTCAGGGCTGTCGGGCTGAGCTAGCACTTGGATGGGTGACCGTTTGTGTCGGCCAATCGCAGTTGGAAAGCTGCGTGCGCTCATCCCTTGTGAGGTCAGTTGAGGAGCTACTTACTAAGAAGTAGCGGCTCCGGTCACGACAACTGGCAGCGGCCACGAGAGCAGCGTGTGTGTGTCCGCATGACCCTCCACATCTGCGTCCAGTGCGCCTATCGGCTGAGGATGACACGGCGATCGGTCGGCGCCATTGGCCGTTGCGCAGGCTGTTCGGACGGAGTTCAAAAAATAAAGCACATTATTGAATGATACTCGAAATCATGTACAATAAATGAGGTGCCTACTGAGTGTTTAAAGCTCAGTGTTTAACTTACAATCTCAGAATTTTAAACAGTGCACGAGGATGTTTCTCTGGTGGAATTTCACTCAGTTACGTCGCTAAGGTATGATCACATCAGCTGCTGTACATTGCTATGATCGTTCAGTAACACGTCAAATGTTTCTCTAATATATTTTGTTCCTTACTTTTAGAGAAATCCTTTCACAAAACGTTTCACAAACTTTTCAATATTTTTTTCTTTTTTCTTGGGGTAGCAAGCCTCACACATGATGTACACTCGTCATGTATTTAAATTTATTACATGTTATTTGCCATATTCCATTTCAGTCACCACATCGTTAAGATGAGCCGATACGTTATCTCTTTACGAATAAAGTAAATTTTGTTGCAGTATTTTGACTGAAGCAAGACATTAAAGTTGGAATACAACGTTCTGTAGATCGGTCGGCGCCATTGAACCAGGACAGGAAAGGAAATCGAAAACGTAATTTTCAAAGCAACCATCTCGAAATTCTTTTAACTCCTGAAGAGCAACCTCACAAAAAGTAAACCTGGATGGCCGGACTGTCATTGGAACCCTGTTTCTCCCAATGAGAGTCAGTTTTGAGAGGTCAGAGAACGAGGGCCCATGGGTAATTTCTGTGTGCCACTTAACCGTGTCGAGGACGCCCGCGTTCACATCGTCGGATTGTTGTCTGTCGGTGACAATATGGCGCCTACGGTGCGGTACTCTACACAGGAGCATAGCTAATGTTTCTCACATTCGATCTAGCTAAGCCGGCCAAACTGTTTCGAAAACTTTAGGAACGCCCAGAGTTAAACTGATATCGCTTCTTTACTCATTTCATAAGTTCCGGTAGACATGCAGGTGCCAGGAGAAGCGTTTCTTGCGACTCTCAACCAAGGGGCCACTGTATCCTTTTTATACACCAATCTGGTCGCTAGCTTTCGAAACACAAGGGATTGAAACTGTGGGTCACAGCCACCTGCTTCACTGCGTTCCGAGCGTATTGCCAGTGCTTGTTAAAAGCCTTAGGATGTACTGGCGCAAGCGAGACGGGGGGCCTACGACACTTCACAAAGAGCTACTGTACTTTATTGTTACCCCTGCTCGAGGCATGCCACACACGCTTTCCAGAAGAAGGTGTTATGAGGGGGAAAGGACCCTGAAGAACCACGAGGAACTACGCTGCGCCGGCCGGTGTGGCCGAGCGGTTCTAGGCGCTACAGTATGGGACCGCGTGACTGCTACGGTCGTAGGTTCGAATCCTGCCTCGGAAATGGCTGTGTATGATGTCCTTAGGTTAGTTACCTTTAAGTAGTTCTAAGTTCTAGGGGACTGATGACCTCAGAAGGTAAGTCTCTTAGTGCTCAGAGCCATTTGAAACATTTGAACTACGCCACCCATGGCTTCACTCGGGACGTTCCGGGCAGTTTGCTGTAAATTTAGAATATAACACCTTACCGGTTAGCAGCAAAAATTTAGCTGATGCATAGACCCAAGCGCTGGTTTCCAGTATGTCTAAAATATTGGGTCAGCAGATTGGCTAGAGAGACAGCTCGATAGCAAAATGGGGACGTCAGGAAGACTTGTTCAGAACTAAGTCCTTTCATAGGATGACATCGCAAACTCGGAAACTGCTGATTGTAAGTTCGTTTGAGCGTTTGCGGGCTCATGTGCACGCGCAGAGCTGAAGTCGCGTATGAGCAGCACCATCTCTCACATGTGGCTACCTGAAGCATGGCTGTTAGCTGTATGATAAGTAGTAGCAAGTATCCAGATGCTAAACGGAGAAATTTTTCTGACACACCCAAGCTGCCAGATTCGCGTGTGCGCAGATCAGTCTGAGTTTTAGTGGGTGGAAGATTACAGCTCTCACGTCAAAAGGAAACAAAACTTGCTTCTGTGGCTCGGAGCTATGAAGTGAAATAAAATACATTCACATAACCATGGAGGACTAAAATGTGTTATTAGTTTAGTTTTCTGATCTTATTTTATTTTCGCGGCCGGCCGGTGTGGCCGAGCTGTTCTAGGCGCTTCAGTCTGGAATCGCGCGACCGCTACGGTCGCAGGTTCGAATCCTGCTTCGGGCATGGATGTGAGTGATGTCCTTAGGTTAGTTAGGTTTAAGTAGTTCTAAGTTCTAGGGGACTGATGACCTCCGCTGTTACGTCCCATAGTGCTCAGAGCACTATTTTTTTTTTTTTTTTTCGCGTTGTTAGCAATCAAGCATTAATCGTCTTGTAGAACAATGAAATTATTTTTGTCGGTTTGCCAAAGAAATTTGGTTTTTATTAATCTGTTCCCCAGAGGTAGTCAATGTATTTGAAACAAAGTGTTTCATTCCACACTCTAGGCTAATTTTAACTGTTCACTCAATTACAAGCGCACACTTTGATTTTCTGGAATGTATGGCACTATACGATAATAAAGAACCAAACATGAGGTAACTGATATAAAAATAAAATTGACACCCCGAGAACCGCACTGAAAAGGTTAATACCAACTACTTCATCGTACGAAGTTGCGATGCTCCTGGAGTATTCCCTGATGTCTCTTTCTTTTATGGCGTAATGTAACATCTCTTAATGCTGTATGCGTACGAACATATGAAAACGTTCGCTTAAAGATGACTATTCAGGCAAATTTGGTCAGTAGTACTGAACAAAATATTTTGCTTCAAATATATTGACAACTTTAAAAGAATTATACAGATCTGCTCTCCGTGAAGCACAATGTTCTTCGATCACAAAACACTTGTCTTGTTACTTATCTAGGCTTGACGTTATTTCCTAATTTATGTTGCTTACGTCTTAAATTTACAGAATGCTACTCTTTGATACATTACAGGCTGGCAGCACACCCTGTTTTATCATTTAAACTCCCCATATGTCTTTATATTTATTCCTAGAGTAAATATAATTTGTCAATTATATTTTTTCTTAGTCTCACAGATTATCTTCCTAATATTTGATATAGTTTGAAATAGTCATGAAATAACTTATTGCCCTTAGTTGTGGTGTATACAAGGAACAGTTTTCTTCAGTAAATTAGTAATCCTTCTTGCTAACTTTTTGCAGTGTTGTGTAGTTGTAAACCCAACTGGAAATGCTACATAGCAGTGCTGCAGAGTACGAATAGAAAAATCTATGTCACAGTCACAACATAGCAAAGTATTAGGATACTTTAAGCTGTAGAATCTAGTTTTGAAGTGAATATAATGCCAAGAACTGCTTGCATTCGCTATCTTTCTAGGATATGATAAAATAATTGCTCTAAGTACAATAAGTCCATATGCCCCCTCAGAATAACAACAATAACATGCCGCAGAGATGCATATGGGCAGTTGATGAGCCAGCACGCATGAAATTGCGAACAGAAATGCGACAAAAAGCGTGTGAGCAGAGAAAACATCAAGCAACGTCATCGTAGTTGCTCATGCGCAGTAACGCTTGTTTCCTGGCGCTCTCTGGCAACTGCTCAAATAAACCTCTGCTTACGGCCATGCCATTGGGCTTTGTAAAAACATCTGATGGGTGCACTGAAAGGCGTACAGACCAAACCGACGTCTCAAGCACCGCAAGGCCATTCCTAAGTTTGAGCCTTGTTAGTTTCTGTATTGAGAAGCCTACTGCCCTACTACCTGTCACTTGAGCTACATACATCCTTCTAGTTCTTATTTCTTTCACACATCATTACTCTCTCACACATATAGTAGGAGGGTCATGGAAAGGAGCAGGTAGTATGACCCAGCATGACGTTTATTGAAATAAAACACTGGTTTGTTTCATCCTATGTCCAAAAGTTAGGGTATGCAAATAAGGATATAAAAATAAAGTCTGATGTTACGTCAACAGCAACTTGCTATTACCTAATAATTCATTATCTATCCGCAATCGTTATTAATGTTGCTCACAAATGAGTCTCGTCAGTGAAGCGTACTATTAGTACCGCTTCAAAGGATATAACTGATACCCCTCGCCACCCCTCTCCAGTGCAAACTACACTCATGCTCATAATGGCTCTGAGCACTATGGGACTTAACAGCTATGGTCATCAGTCCCCTAGAACTTAGAACTACTTAAACCCAACTAACCTAAGGACAGCACACAACACCCAGCCATCACGAGGCAGAGAAAATCCCTGACCCCGCCGGGAATCGAACCCGGGAACCCGGGCGTGGGAGGCGAGAACGCTACCGCACGACCACGAGATGCGGGCGCATGCTGATAAACTGAGGATAATTGCACAATGTGGTGCCACACAACGTGATACTATACAAAACTGGCGCTAATAGCATAGGCACATAGGAAACACACACGACACAGATCTGTAAGTCCACGGCATTTGTGATAAGTTGAGAAAATCATCCCGCAACACATGTGCTACAAAACGCCCACTATTTCCTGCGCGTGTACCCGTCATCAGTATGGGATATGATCACCATGCACACGTACACAGGCCGCACAACGGGTTGGCATGCTCTGGATCAGGTGGTCGAGCAGCTGCTGGGGTATAGCATCCCATTCTTGCACCAGTGCCTATCGGAGCTTCTGAAGTGTCGTAGGGATTTGAAGACGTGCAGCGATACGTCGACCGGGAGCTTCCCAGACGTGCTCGATGGGTTTTAGGTCTGGAGAACAGGCAGGCCACTCCATTCGCCTGATATCTTCTGTTTCAAGGTACTCCTCCACGATGGCAGCTCGGTAGGGCCCGTGCGTTATCATCCATCAGGAGGAAGGTGGGACCCACTGTACCCCTGAAAAGGCAGACTCACTGGTGCAAAATGACATTCCGATACACCTGACCTGCTACAGTTCCTCTGTGAAAGATATGTATGGGTGTATGTGCACCAATCATAATCCCACCCCACACCATCAACCCACGACCTCTATACAGGTCCCTGTGAAGGACATTAAGGGATTGGCGTCTAGATCCTGGTTCACGCCAGATGAAAACCCGGCGAGAATCACTGTTCAGACTATACCTGGACTCTTCCGTGAGCATAACCTAGGATCACTGTTCCAATGACCATGTACTGTGTTCTTGACACTAGGCTTTACGGGCTCTCCTGTGACGAGGGGTCAGTGGAATGCGCCTTGCAGGTCTCCAGGCGAATAAACCATGTCTGTTCAGTCGTCTGTAGACTGTGTGTTTGGAGACAACTGTTCCAGTGGCTGCGGTAAGATCCCGAGAAAGGCTACATGCAGCACTCCGTGGCCGTCAGCGGGCATTGATGGTGAGATATCGGTCTTCTTGTGGTGTTGTACACTGTGGACGTCCCGTACTGTAGCGCCTGGACACGTTTCCTGCTTGCTGGAATCGTTGCCATAATGTTGAGATCACACTTTGTGGCACACGGAGGGCCCGTGCTACGACCTGCTGTGTTTGACCAGCCTCCAGTCGCCCTAGTATACTACCCCTCTTAACGTCATCAGTATGTGTTCTTTGAGCCATTTGCAACATACAGTCACCATTAGCACGTCTGAAAACGTCTGCACACTTACTTGCTGCCCCGTACTCTGACACGCACCAACACACCTCTGCGTATGTGGACTGCTGCCAGTGCCGCAGTGCCACGACCGCAGGTGATTTCAACACATCCCTATTACGAGTCCAGTGCCCCAATGGCTGCGACAAGTGGTTCCGTTCTCACTTTCATACAGTATTCATAGGAGATCGCTGAATAAGCACCTTTGGGTCTGGTACTGTCTGCGGTTGCAAGCGAAGCGAACGCCAGATGACTATGAGAAACGGCGATCTCAAAACTGAATTGTTTACTTTTGAGTGCTTCCTCGCAACAACAGTAATTGATCACAGAGCAGTGTGTGATTTTTTTCGAATGTTTCACAAACATACATTTGTCCGATCTACAGGATATCTTATGATAATAAAGTCCTTACAGGTGATCAGCCGAGTGGTGGCAACAATACCTCAACTCCGCAAAGGAGATGTTATCATTGGAATACCTCGAGAAAGTCTGTACCACATATCTTACGTTTACTAAATTTTGACGGCTGTGCAGCAATATGTGTAAAATGATTATTAAAAAAATGGAATCTAGTACGGTAAAGACTAAGTAGCTAGATGGTACAGTTGTTTAGAAATGCTACCGTCTGAGAACAGTATTTAGACATTCAAATTATTCAGCAATTGTAAACGTTCCTGCTTACCGATCTGCTACGAGATACTGAGAACCGTGGCGTTAGATGTTACGTCATCACATTCCATACAGTTGGAGAAAAAATGCAATGGCTCCGAAGGATAACATTGCCAGACAACAGGGATTGCCTTTTATCTGAACGTTGCACGACTACTGTCGCACTAGATACTTGCAGCGCTGACGTAAGTACGATAAAATAAATTTAAGTTTGTAACACAAGTGCAGAAATTGAAAAAGAAGTGATTGTCAGAAGGCTCACTCAGCATATAGGAAAGTCAAAACAACCTTCGGTGAAATTAAAATCAAGGGCGGTAACGTTAAGAGTGCAATGGGAAATCCACGATTAAATGCAGAGGAGAGAGCGGGCAGGTCCAAAGGCTTTATTGAAGACCCCTGTGAGGGGGGGACTTGTCCCATGACGTGACAGATGAAGAAACAGGAGCCTATAGGGAAGACATAAGGATCCAATATTAGAGTCAAAATTTAAAAGAGGTTTGGAGGACTTAAGATCGAATAAGGCATCGGAATTTCTAAAATCATTAGGGAAAGTGGCAACCAAACGACTTTTTATATTGGTGTGTAGAATGTATGAGTCTGGCGATACACTATCAGACTTTTGGAGAAACATCACCCACACAATTCCGAAGACTGCAAGAGCCGAAAACAGTGAGAATTATCGCACAATCAGCGTAACAGCTCATGCGTCCAAATTGCTCACAAGATTAATATACAGAAGAATGGAAAAGAAGACTAAGGCTCTGTTAGATAACAGTCAGTTTGGCTTTAGGAAAGATAAAGACACCAGAGATGCAGTTATGACGTTGCGGTTGATATGGTATCAAGATTGAAAAAGCTCAAGACACGCATTTGTCGACCTGGAAATACCGTTCGATAATGTAAAATGGTGCAAGATGTTTTAAATTGTAATGGGGTAAGCTATAGGGAAAGACGGCTAATATACAGGATGGTCCATTGATCGTGACCGGGCAAAATATCTCACGAAATAAGCGTCAAACGAAAGACCTACAAAGAACGAAACTTGTCTAGCTTGAAGGGGGAAACCAGATGGCGCTATGGTTGGCCCCGTAGTTGGTGCTGTCATAGGTCAAACGGGTATCAACTGCGTTTTTTTAAAATAGGAATCCCCATTTTTATTACATATTCGTGTAGTACGTAAAGAAATATGAATGTTTTAGTTGGACCACTTTTTTCGTTTTGTGATAGATGGCGCTGTAATAGTATGGCTCACAATTTTAGACAAACAGTTGGTAACAGGTAGGTTTTTTAAATTAAAATTCAGAACGTAGGTGCGTTTGAACATTTTATTTTGGTTGTTCCAACGTGATACGTGTACCTTTGTGAACTTATCACTACTGAGGACGCATGCTGTTATAGCGTGATTACCTGTAAATACCACATTAATGCAATAAATGCTCAAATTGATGTCCGTCAACCTCAATGCATTTGGCAATACGTGTAACGACATTCCTCTGAACAGCAAGTAGTTCGCCTTCCGTAATGTTCGCACATACATTGACAATGCGCTGACGCATGTTGTGAGGCGTTGTCGGTGGACCACGATAGCAAATATCCTTCAACTTTCCCCACAGAAAGAAATCCGGGGACGTAAGATACGGTTAACGTGCGGGCCATGGTATGGTGCTTCGACGACCAATCCGCCTGTCATGAAATATGCTATTCAGTACCGCTTCAACCGCATGCGAGCTATGTGCCGGACATCCGTCATGTTGGAAGTACATCGCCATTCTGTCATGCAGTGAAACATCTTGTAGTAACATCGGTAGAGCATTACGTAGCAAATCTGCATACATTGCACCATTTAGATTGCCATCGATAAAATGGGGGCCAATTATCCTTCCTCCTATAATGCTGCACCATACACTAACCCGCCAACGTCGATGATGTTCCACTTGTCGCAGCCATCATGGATTTTCTGTTGCCCAATAGTGCATATTATGCCGTTTTACGTTGCCGCTGTTGGTGAATGACGCCTCGTCGCTAAACAGAACGCATGCAAAAAGTTTGTCATCGTCCCGTAATTTCTCTTGTGCCCAGTGGCAGAACTGTACACCACGTTCAAAGTCGTCGCCATGCAATTCCTGGTGCATAGAAATATGGTACGGTTGCAATCGATGTTGATTCTCAACACCGACGTTTTTGAGATTCCCGATTCTCACGCAATTTGGTCTGCTACTGATGTGCGGATTAGCCGCGACAGCAGCGAAAACACCTACTTGGGCATCATCATTTGTTGCAGGTCGTGTTTGACGTTTCACATGTGGCTGAAAACTTTCCGTTTCCTTAAATAACGTAACTATCCGGCGAACGGTCCGGACACTTGGATGATGTCGTCCAGGATACCGAGCAGCATACATAGCACCCGCCCGTTGGGCATTCTGATGACAATAGCCATACATCAACACGATATCGACCTTTTCCGCAATTGGTAAACGGTCCATTTTAACACGGGTAATGTATGACGAAGCAAATACCGTCTGCACTGGCGGAATGTTGCGTGATACCAAGTACTTATGCGTTTGCGACTATTATAGCGCCATCTATCAAAAAGCGAAAAAAGTGGTCCGACTAAAACATTCATATTTCTTTACGTACTACACGAATATGTAATAAAAATTGGGGTTCCTATTTTAAAAAACGCAGTTGATATCCGTTTGACCTATGGCAGCGCCATCTAGCGGGCCAACCATAGCGCCATCTGCTTTCCCCCTTCAAGCTAGACGAGTTTCGTTCTTTGTAGTTTTTTCGTTTGATGCTTATTTCGTGAGATATTTGGCCCGGTCACTATCAATTGACCACCCTGTATAGTATGTACAAGAACCAAGAGGGAACAATAAGAGTGGAAGACCAAGAAGAAGTGCTCGGACTGAAAAGGGTGTAAGACAGCGATGCAGTCTTTCGCCCCCCCCCCCCCCCCTATATTTAACTATACATCGAAGGAGCAGTGACGGACGTAAAAGAAAGATTCAAGAGCGGGAGTAAAATTCGGGGTTTGGGTTGTTTGGGGAAGGAGACCAGACAGCGAGGTCATCGGTCTCATCGGATTGGGGAAGGATGGGGAAGGAAGTCGGCCGTGCCCTTTGAGAGGAACCATCCCGGCATTCGCCTGGAGTGATTAAGGGGAATCACGGAAAACCTAAATCAGGATGGCCGGACGCGGGATTGAACCGTCGTCCTCCCGAATGCGAGTCCAGTGTATAACAAATTTCGGGGTGAATGGATATCAATGTGAAGATTCACTGCTGACATTTCAATCCCCCGTGAAAGTGAAGAAGAATTACAGAGGCTGTTGAATAGATGAGCAGTTTAACAAGTACAGATTTTGAACTGAGAATGAATCGAAGAAAGCGAAAGTAACAAGATGCAGCAGAAATGAGAACTACAAGAGGCTTAACATCAGAATTTTGGATCACAAAGTAGACGAGGTCTAGGCCGCAAAATAGCCCACGATAGTCGAGCATGGAGGACATAAAAATCAGACTAGCGCCGCCAAATAGATCATTCCTGCTCAGAGAGATCTACTGGTAGGCCTTAATCTGAGGAAAAGTTTCTGAGAATTTACGTTTATAGCGCAGCGTTGTGTGGCAGTGAGTATGAACTATGGGAAAAACCGGAACACAAGAGAATCTAAGCATTTGAGAAGTGGTAGTACAGACGAATGTTGAAAATCGGGTGAACTAATAAGGTAAGGAATCAGGTTCTCCGCAGAGTCGACGAGGAAAGGAATTTATGGGAGACACAGACAAGATTAAGGGACAGGACGATAGGGCCTCATAAGACATCATGGAGTAACTTCCCTAGTACAAGAGGGACCTGAAGAGATTAAAGACTGTAGGGGGAAACAGAGATTGGAATACATCCAGCAGATAATTAGTGACGTCGGTTTCAAGTACCACTCTTCAGACGAAAAGGTCGGCACAGGAGAGGAATTTGTGGCAGGTCGCGTCAAACCAGTCAGAAGACTAATGACTGAGAAAAAAAACTTAAATTAAAAAAAATAAAAATGTGCGAGGACAGAAAAAGGAAGAGCAGTTTACACAATGGACGGAGGGGAAACGGCGAAGGTGTACTCTTATAACATAATCCATCATAACACAGTCTTTACAGTGTCACTGCGTCAAATTGGAACTGACTGACAGGATAATATAGAAGAAATCTAATGGCAAGATACGCGGTTAAACAGCGATGCTAACGATTATTATAGCAGCTATAATGACGCCATTAACCACGATAATAAAGTAGAAGTGAAAAGGAAAATGCAGGTAATAATCTGTTACACTAGATAGTTAAAAAGATGCAAATTATGAGAAACATAATTACTTTTCTTAATTAGCACTGAGATCCGGCTTACTACTCGCTCTGTCGTGATAAGCCGTGTGTCTCACACACGGACTGCACTGACAGTCTTAGGGATTATTCCACAAAATTCTGGAAAAGATGTCCATAATAAGCTCGCATGATACTTCGATCTAGAGTTTTCTACACACATATATAACACGTTACGTCAAGATCACCCAATAATTACAATGTTCACATTACCGGTTTCGGCGATTGATTTCCAATTTCAGACGTGATTAATCCACTAACAGCATCGTTGTGATATAAAGAGTGATTCAGCGATTATGTTACAATCTTTCAAACTTAAACTCAGGCGAAACATCATCGCGCTTTGGCCTTACGTCGCACAAATAGTTTCCAAGTGGACATTCATCCGCCAGATCCATATTCACTGAAGCGTCAAAGAAACTGGTATAGGCATACCTATTCAAATACAGAGGTCTGTAAACAGGCAGAATACGGCGCCGCGGTCGGCAACGCCTATGTAAGACAACAAGTGTCTGGCGCAATTGTTAGATCGGTGACTGTTGCTACAATAGCAGGTATGAAGATTTATATGACTTTGAACGTGGTGTTATAGTCGGCGCTCGAGCGATGGGACACAGAATCTCGGAGGTAGCGATGAAGTGAATTTCCCTTACCACCTTTTCATGAGTATACCGTGAATATCAGGAATCCGGTAAAACATCAAATCTCCGACATCTCTCCAGCCGAAAAAGGATCCTGCAAGAGCGGGAGCAACGACGACTGAAGAGAATCGTTCAACGTGACACAAGTGCAACCCTTCCACAGACTGCTGCAGATTTCAATGCTGGGCCTTCAACAAGTGTCAGTGTGCGAAACATTCAACGAAACATATCGATATGGCTTTCGAAGCCGAAGGCCCACTCGTGTACCCTTGATGACAGCACGACACAAAGCTTTACGCCTCTCATGGGCCGATCAACACCGACATTGGACTGTTAATGACCGGAAACATGTTGCCTCGTCGGACGAGTCCCGTTACAAATTGTATCGAGCGGATGGAGACAACCTCATGAATCCGTGGATGCAGCATGTCATCAGGGAACTGTTCAAACTGGTGGAGGATCTGCAATGGTGTGGGGCAAGTGCAGTTGGAGTGATATGGGACTCATGATACGTCTAGATACGACTCTGACAGGGAACACGTTCGTATGCATCCTGTCTGATCACCTGCGTGCATTCGTGTCCATTGTGCCTTCCGACGGATTTTGGCACTTCCAACAGAACAATGCGTCACTCCACGCGTCCAGAAATGCCACAGAGTGGCTCCAGGGACACTCTTCAGAGTTTAAACCCTTCTGCTGACCACCAAACTCCCCAGACATGAACATTGTTGAGCATGTCTGGGGGTGCTTTGCTGCGTGCTGCTCAAAAGAGATCTTCACTTCCTCGAATTCTTACGAATTTATGGCAGGGGAGTCCATTACACATCGTGTTGCGGCACTTGTGCGTGCTCGCGGGTGCCCTATACGATATTATGCAGGTGTTCCAGTTTCTTTAGCTCTGCAGTGTATAAGCTGACGCACAGCTCCAGTCGTCAGTTAGACAGTACCTCAGGACAATAACTTAACACAGGAATCAGTCGCCGCCAAACTGGACTTTATACAAGTGATATTAGTCACTGTTCACTGGATTTAGGACCACACCAATGTCTAAAGGCAGACCAGTCCAAGTGAACATTGATTTATATAGACACGCGCCATGTTCATATTCCAGTTAAGCATGGAAGAACTTTATGTCAATACATCATTGTAATCTGTGTTGCCTTCTACTTTTAGCAGTCCTGTTGCCTAAACTTATATGATCATGTGACAAATCTGCGCAGTTGCTGCGTGCAAGCGAGTCACCTTAATATAACAGCCTTTATTCTGTGGTATGGGGCTCTCTTGCAGCCACATTTATGAGTGCGATACCAAGTACATTTACTGAATACAACAGGTGCATTATAACGGCTTCCTTCGAAACACAGCGTGTTCATGAACATGTAAAATGTATTTCTCTGCTTGTAATTATTTCCTGTTTAAGCATAATTTTTTCAGCGATGTTTTCTTTTTTGTAATTTAATTTTTGGTACAAATAGATTATTGTGACTATATCTGACGACCGTCGCGTACGGAAGAATGACTATCAATAATGAAGCATTTCAGTCGTGAAAACCCTCGTGTTAGAGAGACTCCTTTATACAAAGAGTAATCGTAAAGCTTTAGTAAGTAAAGTTACGTAACTATTTTTTATTTGTCTGCAGGTGCATTTCAAATCTATAGTTCCGGTACACATTAAACTTCGCGCAGCACAGAAGCATAACAGGAGGCTGGACGCGCCAAACCAGAATGACGCAGCCCTCCTTCAGTTTATCAGTGAGCTGTGCAATTTTGTTTGTGACGCCTCTGGCGCCGTGCTACTGTACTGCGGTTCGGGGATTTGAGTGTGTGCCAGGACTGCAGACATACGGTGTACCAGCAAATATACAAATAATTAATATCATAGCTTCATTCTTTGAAGGTGATACTTAAAGTTTTATGATTAGTCTCGCAGTGACTGAAGAGAATTACTTTTGTTTCTAAAGATACCGAGCTTTCATTCGTATGATGGAAGACAGTATGGATACAGCTCCCTGTGGTATACTTACAAATGTCAGTTCTTGATAGCAATATTACTTTGAACAATAATTTGTAATGTTGCTAATGAATACTTGTTCTTTGGAGAAAAAGAAAAAAAACAAGAAATGTTATCGTCTTTGGCACGGTCTTTGCTCAAGTTAATCCGGAGTATCTGTTTACGAGTGGTTACTATCCGTTACGACGGTCCGCAGTGGTAATCTAACGTTTTCTTTCGACCTTTTTGTTTCTCCTCACTGTTTATTAATACACTGCAAGTGCTCGCTGCGGTTTACCTTTCGGCAATTTTACACATTGTGGTTTTGCGTTGCCTGAATGTCGCCGAAGTTGTTTACGCCACAAGCGTAGTTCCATGAACATCACTGGTCCCGCAAGCTTCTCACAGAAGTCTTGGTGATACACTCAGCTGCTTTTGCTGTCGTTGTGTTGTTTTGGCATTATTGTTATAATCCATCTCGTAATGTTACCACAGAGTGGTTTCATCGGCATACTGTACCGTCCCTCGGCATCTCCAAAACTATTTTTCTTCCATACAAAGTATCCTGATGGCTCTTTGTGACACCAACACTTTCACAACATTTCTCTACATCAGTTTAGTGTTTGGTACTCGTATGACAACTATAATAAACCACTAGCAATTTCGAACTGCAGGTTAATTTAATTTTTATTATTTATGTTAATATTATAGATACTTATTTACTTAAGCTGCAAGAACTTTCAACGTCTGTTCATTCTTACTCCTTTGTGACATTCACTGTTTTTACTCGTAATATAGTGGTTGCTAAGCAGATTTAGTGCTGATTCCCTCTACTGGTTCACGATCTTTTTCAGTTGTAACGTTTAATTCGTAATATATTCTTTTGTTTCATCTTTCTGCGTTGGCGTGGAATCTATTTTTCATTTCATTTTATTACTTCCAGAAACGGTGTTATGTCTTTCTCATGTCAAATACATAAAGTTATGTCGGCACCAGACCTCCGCTTGTGACCCCACCATACAATCGAATTCTTATCTCGTTCTCTCTTCCAATCCTGCTCCTCTCTCCGTACAAACTAGAGACAAGTGGAGATAATACACAACAACATTGCATCGTTTCCAATTCCTCTGCTACCTCTCACTGTCATTCTTAGTTTTGCCTTTTGGTTTTCCTGTATGTTGTTTAATGCTTGCGACATAAAAATCCGCAATAAAAAAAGGGTTCAAACGGCTCTAAGCACAATAGGGCTTAACATCTGAGGTCATCAGTCTCCTAGAATTAGAACTACTTAAATCTAACTAACCTAAGGACACCACACACATCCATGCCCGAGGCAGGATTCGAACCAGCGACCGTAGCAGCAGCGCGGTTCCGGACTGAAGCGCCTAGAACCGCTCGGCCACAGTGACCGGCTCGCAGTTCCAACTATCTGAAATAAAGAACGTATGTGTTTACAATCTATAAAACATCATATTAGCATAAATGACCTGTGACTCCGTCTCAGTTCTCATAATTCATGTCATATTGCGAAGTGACTCTCCACTGACGAGATTCTGCCAGTTCCCTTTTCCAGTCCCTCATTAACAATCACTTTCAATATCTTCCGCATATTAGCAAAACTTTGTCTTATATGTTGAAAACTCCATTGCGCGTCGTTTTTGCGTCTTCTTGGATCTCCTTTAATTCAGGTTTCGCATGCTCACTACAAAAAAGAAATTAGTTCATTACAAATTATGTAGAAACTAAGTCAAATGCTGCTTTAGATAAATAATTAAAAATTTGTACTGCCATAAAATGGGCGTTTCGTATCCTGACCACAGTTTTGCTTTACTTGTTAGTACTAGAATATCGTCTTCCTCATGGAACATCATGGGTTCCGGAAATATTTATTTCACAAACTCAGTTTACCTTACACATACAAGCACTACGTGCTCAGTGCCATTGATAAAAGGAAGGAAGGAAGATTAGGGCCATCAAGCCCTTTGTTACATCGGACCAGAGTTTCGCCCATGCAGTATCATTTTTACGTGACAGTTACCTAGCAACTAACGATTTTAATATGACAGTCAGTATTAAAATGATTGAGTGTCTGTAGTGACAATATGAGAATATAACACAGAGTACGAACGAATGGCCGGCCGGAGTGGCCGAGCGGTTCTAGGCGCTACAGTCTGGAACCGCGCGACCGCTACGGTCGCAGGTTCGAATCCTACCTCGGGCATGGATGTGTGTGATGTCCTCAGGTTAGTTAGGTTTAACTAGTTCTAAGTTCTAGGGGACTGATGAGCCAATAATTCGGTCAAATGTAATTCAACAGTGAAGAGAAATTAGTTATTTCGGCAGTAGTCTCACAAAACTACCACGTGTAAACCAGCGGCACTGCATTCTGCAAAGGTTTAGCAGTATGTCTGAATGCCGGAGTTGCTACGGTACGAGAAGGTGAGAGGAATAATTAACTTGAGCGAATGGCGTCGAAGCGATGGGGAGCATGTCAGATTAGAGGCAATTCAAAGTGACGCCGTTCGTTCTTCTGCTGTCCATAGATTGTATTAACAGTAGCTAACCACATTGTACTGTTGGGATGCAAAATACTCAGCCAGAAAGTGCAAGAACGAATGCATTTGGCAGCATACTCAGCGGAAGGACGGTTGGCTCGAGCTCCCGGATACTCATCAGATGTGCGCTGGTATTCGCAGTTCTATGCTGCGCTGGCAGCTGAGTTGCAAGGAGGAAGGGAGCCTCACAGTCAACGAAGCACTTCGTTTGTTGTGCTGTCTTGGTGTTCTGGATAATAATAGACTCCTTATCGTCGTTATATGTGCTATACCAACTGGCACATCAATTTAGAACCTACAAAATATGTTTTACCTCGTAACAGGAATTCTTGTTCCAGAATCGATCATTGTTTTTATTTATCTACACTGTTTCATGAATTTCAAACTACGGCTAAGTTCCATTAAATTCGTTCTGTAACTTCAAAATATCTTGTCTAGCTGCTATATAATATTTATTTACGATCCGGATGCGTTTCACATTTCATTTTAAAGACGCTTTCAGTCGATTTCTTCTAGAAAATAGAGATTTGTTTTTACCTATAGTTTTGAGGCAGTTTACACCATAATTTTTTCGTGAATGAAATGTTACGTACCGTTACTCATCCGTATTGCCAAAATCTGGTCGAGTGCTAAAAAGAACTGGTTAAACTTCGGTTACACGATAAATCAGTCTAATCTAAAAGCCGTAAATTCAAATAAATACCTAGGTATCACAATTACGAACAATTTAAACTGGAAGGAACACACAGAAAATGTTGTGGGGAAGGCTAACCAAAGACTGCGTTTCATTGGCAGGACACTTAGAAAATGTAACAGACCTACTAAGGAGACTACCTACACTACGCTTGTCTGTCCTCTTTTAGAATACTGTTGCGCTGTGTGGGCTCCTTACCAGATAGGACTTACGCAGTACATCGAAAAAGTTTAAAGGAAGGCAGCACGTTTTGTATTATCGCGCAATATGGGAGAGAGTGTCACAGAAATGATACAGGATTTGGGATGGACATCATTAAAAGAAAGGCGTTTTTCGTTGCGACGGAATCTTCTCACGACATTCCAATCACCAACTTTCTACTCCGAATGCGAAAATATTTTGTTGGCACCGACTTACATAGGGAGGAACGATCACAAACATAAAATAAGGGAAATCAGAGCTCGTGCGGAAAGATATAGGTGTTCACTCTTCCCGCGCGATATTCGAGATTGGAATAATAGAGAATTGTGAAGGTGGTTTGATGATCCCTCTGCCAGGCACTTAAATACGATTTGCAGAGTATCCATGTAGATGTAGATATATGTAGATGTAGATTACACTTTTGAAAAATCGGCACATAATCCTTTCAAGATCCTTTGGTTTTGTAGTTTTCATAGCTCGTTTTTCGCTCCCCCTAACTATGGAAAAGTTATGGACCATGTTAGACGTTCCCTTAGAAAAATTGTACATGACTGTGCTTAAACTGACACACAATATTTTTTAGCGCAACGGAATCTGACTTAATAATCCCTACAAAAGAATGGCCCTGACTAACATGAACCTATACGTTTCACAAATCACTTACCTAACAAAAATCTTCATTACTCGAACTACTGCGATACAGCGAGCGCCACTACTGCCAGCTGAATAAAAGATTCTAACTACTGAAGGCACTAACTACTGATAGGCATAGTTAGCAAATGAAAGATTTTGATAGAGAACAAACAATGTACCGTATTTACTCGAATCTAAGCCGCACTCGAATCTAAGCCGCACCTGAAAAATGAGACTCGAAATAAAGGGAAAAAAAAATTCCCGAATCTAAGCCGCACCTGAAATTTGAGACTTGAAATTCAAGGGGAGAGAAAAGTTTTAGGCCACACCTCCAAATTGAAACAAAGTTGTTCCATTGTAATATGAGACACAATTTAGGTCGAATGAATGACGATACAGCTACAGTAGTTTGGATCGAGTCGTAAGCTTAGCAGTTAAGCTTTACCACGTAGCCATTGCTATGCGTCAGGCGCTCCGTCCGTATTTATACGGGTGCCCTTCCTTTTTCACGTGCTTCGTCTGGTTTGAATCGATTGCTTATTTTGCTTTGATCTGATAAGTGCCGTTTTCTTTGTTATAGGTGTTTGCGTCACTCTTAAGCTGAAAATGCATTACTGCACTGTGTCATGCATTGTTTGTCGCATTCTGATAGTGCGTGTTTACGGCCTGTCGCGGCTCGCGGCATGGCTTGCTTTTGTGCGCGCTACCACCGCTTACAATTAAAAAAAAAAAGAGAGGAATCGTCTCATTAGCGAAACAATGGCAAGAGACTGCTATTTGTTGTTACTTACACTGCTGCTTTCTTTGATAATGATCAAGAAGAATCAAATAATAGACTGCGTATGATAGAACATGTTCTGAACAAGAGTTAGGCGAAAATTTTTCTCCGTTTGAAAATCTTTGCGGCCGCTTCTTTATTACATCAAATTCTGCACAGAAATTAGAGTCATCTTAGATTTAAAATTCTAGTCATTTGCCGTGCTTCATTTCTGACTGTATCACTATTAGGCATAAGACTAATACGAATATAAACATGACACGATACGTATATTCTTCCGTGTTTGCTGTTGTCTCACTCTAGTTTCGTAGTTTATTAGGCAGAAAGGATTTAAATGAGATAGCAGCAAACACGAAAGAATACATGGCAAAATGTTTATATTCGTATTATTCTTATGGTGAAGAGAATACTGTATGTGATTCAAATTTCATCAGGTTCCTATTAGCAACCATCTCTTCTCACAGATAGGAAAAAATTGAGAACGTAGAGTTGGCCATATTGACAAACATCCCAAACAGTCTTGCCAGTCAGATTTTCGTAGTACACTGAAATTCTGCTACATTCGAAGATGAACAATACGGAATTTGTATTTACTTCGTTGGATAATGTATGAAAGTGCAGTGGTCGAAACTCGCGGCGGAGAAAAAAAAGCTCGTCTTCCACTTTTTTTAAAAAAATTTATTTACTGACGCAGAGGTTTTGGCGCCAGTGTTTATCTTTGTGCCTACAAAGCATGCCCGCGTAGCGCTACATATATTCGACGGCAGAAGTTAGTTGTCGCGGCACGTACCAACATTTTTCATAACTTCCGCTTGCTTTGCACTCGATTCTAAGCCGCAGGCGGTTTTTTGGATTACGAAAACCGGAAAAAAAGTGCGGCTTAGATTCGAGTAAATACGGTATTTACCTTAATAGTGTTCAAAAGTCATAATATATACAGCAGTTCATGACATCCAGTCTTACAAATGTATTGTCTCTGATGGACACACGTCCAGATCATCGGCTCTCAAATTTCCGCCATCTGTCTCCCCACATCCACCACTGCTGGCGGCTCACCTCCAACTGCACAACGCTACGCGCTGTTAACATCCAGCTGCCCAACACTACAATGGCAGACAACAATGCAAACTAGCCACAGACTGCACACAGCACAGCCAGTGATTTTCATACAGAGCGCTACGTGGCGTTACCAATAAGAAAACCTAAACAGCCTACTTACACATGTAAAGTATCTTGGAATCTAAGTCAAAGCTGTGTAAGATTAATAGAAATTTATTTACTCTACTGACTGACAAAAATCATTATAAAAATTAACAGAGGACAAAGTTCTCTAAACGTCAAACCAAACTGCACAATAACGCTAACACAGTGAGGTGGTACCAAAAAGTGTGGAAGACAGTATGAATAAAGTGCAACAAGATCTGCTATTCTGGGACAGCTCGCAAAATCAAAGTTAAAATTACAACAAATGCCACAAATTACAACCAACGTAATCAACAAGTTTCATGGCAAAATGAGAACATACCAATTTTTGAGTTCTACAGCAGTTGCAACACATACATTTCTCCAAAATCAGCGAACCGTGCACCCATCAGCATCAAACGTCGGCTGGGGGACGGGTGATCCTCAGAGAAGGCGGTGATCGAATGACCGAGAACCATCTCTCTCCAGAACTCTCTACTTTCAAAACAAACTATTTGGAGGGAATGACTCAATGCTGTTGCCAATGTAATAGAGGAGAACATCGCTTATTTCATTACAAAATGAGGAACGCTGCAGAAACTTCCCACACTTTCCGTGCAAAAATGCACCTTAACTAACAGGCGGTTGGAACCGGTATGGAGCAGTGTCCCAACGATTGGTCGGCTTCTTCATGCCAAGTATGCTCAGTTCGATTGGGTACACGAAATTTTGAAGGGAAAGAAACAGACTTTTCCACACTGGTTGGGTGTCAACTCAGTGTCTCATCCTTTGATTTCCGAACACCATAAGCAAGAATGTCATGCTTCAGTTATTCCCTGGGAATAGTAGTTGCTCCTTCACCTCACGGCTAGAAGGGCCGCTGACCCTGCTGACAAAAGCACGGAGCAGACCGAAGCCTTAATTTTGCGGATACTCCCCGACTCCCAAGGTACTCTAGCCCTTCGTAATGAGACTCAGCAGTTGCAGAGAGGACCCGAGACCACACCGGAAGAACGCCTTCCCAATGAGAAACAAATAAAGCTGTCCTCCTAGAAAATGTGCCCAGTAAACTCTATATAAAATTAGCCCCAAAGTGGTGGCAGAAATGGATCATTATCATTTAGCACTATGTCACCATAGTGGCACAATATCTTTATGAGTTTTCTTTGGTTTACGGAAAATAATGCCATACACTAACCAATAACAATACTGCACTATTCGTGAAAATTTCTATAGTGTGCTCACATAAAAGCAAAATTCTGTCAACAATGAGAAATAGCCTAACACTTCGTTCTCGTTTTCCTTTTTTGGCAATATTAGAGTTCTTATGCTAGAAAATAGTGGGTTACTGACTAAGATTTTTTGAATATGTATTTCAATTATCATTAACCTGGATACATAACACATACCTAACAAATTAGCACCATATTATATGCAATAACATGCCAGTGATCATCGACGTTCTTTTCCAGTACACTGAGTCATTGTCCATAGATTAATCTCAAAGTTTGTCATTATAGACTTCTTGCACAATGTTACTGACAATAGGGATTTACGCTGAAGAAAAAAAATGTTTCGTTTAAAATTTGAAAGAGTTGTACTCTCTGATTTAACACATAGAGTACATTCCGATATATCTACACAAAAGCTAGTTTAATTATTGCGTCCGCTTATATAAAACAGAAAAATTGAAAGTAACATTCCTTGAGGCACTGCACTGGTCTGGTTTGTAAATCAAATAAAATTATTTGTACGATATTGCGAATTGTATCTTATTGCAAGTATATTTCAAACTATCTTCCCCGTCTATTACTGCGCCAAGATATAGCATCTAGAATTTCGGTTTTCAGTGTTGGAAATAGTTTAAAACCAATGCGGCATGAAATATAACGTTTGTATTGTCCGTCCAGTTGCCTGGGCAGTCATTACTCCACGGCCTTTGAGCTCGGCGCCATGCCGTGCCAATGTCGCGCCCTACTGCAGAGACATTGCCTTCTTAGACAAGCTGCAAGTAATATCAAGTACCAGTTCCGTGCAAGGCCGCACGGAATGCGGATAACCTTACACAGTACGATAGCGCCGTGTTTCACGTGCAAGACGTTTCTAGACCACACTTTATGGCGAAAACAATCCTTACCGTGGACGAAATGTAGTATTGCAATGCCTTTCGGATGCAGCTAATTGTTTCTTTTTAGTAGTTTTCGTGGAAGCAGTTACATATTGCAAACATCTGCAATAGCCTGGCTCCCCAGCTAAATTTCTTACACAGTCGTCTCTTCGTTAATGATTGTTGTACATCGTCACATTTGCTTTCCTTCCTTTAGTGTCTATCAACTCGCCATTTCTTTCATGTGAGCTACTACTCAGAAACAAAGAATAGTCTCGTTTCACTTCTTTATCTCCAATAAGACTGTTCCATTCTTATACGCTCTCATAATTACTTTCCCACTCCTACATATAAGGTCAGTCTCATTACCGTCTGTGAAACTGCAGGGTGTCCATAATTAAAGTTCCATTTTCAAAACTCTGTAGAAAGAGAACCATTGCTCAGAATGATATCAAATTTGTGCAGCATATGATTGACGTGGGGGGGAAACATCACGAAAAAAGCCTAAAATTTTACCAATAGACGGCCGCTGTAAGCATCTTAACGTAAACAGGGACTGCTACAAAAGACAGGTCAATTGCAGTACGACGGCTATGGTCTGAGCTGCACATTACACCATCTGTACTGCTCAATGTGCATGACAATTTCGGCAGTCCACAGTTGTGGCACTGTTTCTTACGTATACCCAATCACTAAGGCAAGGTCGTACCACATCGGATGGGAAAAATCGGTTTTAAATTGTCCTGAGGCGAAAAACCACATAAAGCAAAATGACATCGGTTTTCAATTGCCCTGGGTCAAAAACCGCATAAAAAACGAAATAACATTGGTTTTTAACTGTCCTGACGCTAACAATCGCATAATAAACCGAACCGCACAATAACCCTGGGTTCGGTGTGGGGCGGCGGAGGGGTGAAGTGGACTGCGGTAGTCGTCGTGGGGCTGTGGACCACTGCGTCTGCGGCGGGGACGGAGCCTCTCCGTCGTTTCGAGAACCCCGGTTAACATACAGTACCTCCAGATGGGGTCGCGTCAAGGAAATTTTTTAGACCTGCGTTCGTTTTATGGCAGCACTCGGATCTTGTAAAGGAGCTTGTACAGAAAGTTCGCGGAGCATAGCGTAATAAAAATCCATCGTGCGGCACCTCCACGTCATCTGCGTCCTTCCGTATGCAATCAAGCCTCACCGCAATACAGGTTTAACACATTCCAGCCACCATCATCACGTCGACTGGTATGTCTGATGGCGTCGTCCACACACGTGCCTAGTGTCTTTGACTAAGCAATGCCGATCACGTTCCCTGAGGTATGCTATACTCAGTTCCCAAGAACTGTGACTCCTCTACATCCATTGACGACGTAGGGAGACTGTGCACGTGTATGCTTTATGATCTGAGAAGGCGAGAGGCCGTAATTCCGCATCGAGGATGGTGGAGTCGAGACTACGTGTGGCGTAAATTCGATCGAGGTGACTTGCAGAATGACTTGTAACATATAGTACAGCCGCGTCTCCCATGTATTGGTTAGATTCATGTCCTGTGCCAGTTGCCGCAGCTTCTGGCTTGAATTATAACGTGTGTACTGGTCCTGTGGTGCGAGAAAGCAGTTGAAGTTGCCCTCGAGTAAGAAATGTTCATAGCGGCCTAAGAATAGTGGCGCTATCTCCTCTGCGTGAAATCGGAGGTGATCGCTCCTTCTGTCGGACTTTGACGGGATATAGATATTTATGATCTGTACTCCCAGCACTATTAGAGCAAGTCCTCGCTCTGACGGCAGGTACTCCACGACCTCAGCTACTATGCCTTCGCGTATAAGTATCGCTGTTCCGATGCCGCCCTGTACATTGGGTGTAATGTATGTATCGCACCCACACAGGTCGGGAAACTCTACTTCCTGCAGAAGGATGACATGACGTCCGTCGCACGCAGTATGTGCCGTAGTAATCGCAACTTGACTGGCGTTCTAAGGGTATTAATCTTAACAGAGGCTGTTCGATATGCCTGTTGCTGCTGCTCGGTGCGTGAAGAGCACATGAATGCTTATGTTGCTGCTGTAATAGTTCGGCGACATTCACCATAAACGATGTGAATGTCAATACCTTTACGTGCAAGTTATCTTATAGCTACAACATCAGAACACAGACTGATGGGATTCAAGCACACTGGTAAACAGAAGAAACATAACTGAGTTACGTTTTTGCCTACACTTGATATAAAAGTACTGACGTTTGTGGAACCTTTTCTCCAGATGGAGATTTGGAGCTTGTACTGGGGTTCATCTCGGTATCCTGTAGAACCTGACCCCTAAGATCTGGAGTACACACAGTCCACTGCCTCCCTACACGTTCGTCTATCTGTAAGGTCCCATGAGCACACACAACGGCCCAAAGAGGATTTGAAATATTGTGTGACGTGGTCGCTGTTTCTGAGGGTACTCCTTTTGGTATAGCCGTGATCGTCTCTACCGTTTCCATCTGCTTAGCTGTACACAAGCACATCTCGGTCTGTTCCAGACATGAATACCGGATCATTCTGTTGGTTACAATACGGTGCGTCAATCGCACAGCCTGCAACACACAAGGAACACAGTGTTCATGGTCAGAGGAACTGCCATTCGTCAGCGTTATCTACTGTGGCAACGATACATTTCCAGACACATTTTCTTAGTACCTTTTCTCCTATATTTCCAGTCAGGAATTCGTCCCTGCAGTTTGTTGGTTTTATTAATGTTCACACTGAATACACAGTTTGTTTCAGATAAAGTTTATGCTTTTGTAACTTGCAAAATAATAGGTGACGGGAATACTTATTGAGATAGGTCCACATTAGAAACGTCACACCTTTTGCGGGTTTATGAATATACTTATTTATTTTTCAGAGAGGCACAGCAACGAGAAACAATTTTTAAATAGAAAACTTGTTTTTTTTGTCTATCATGTAGCTGATTTGTTGAAACCATCCGTATACGAGTCCATTTAGATTACTTTATCACGTTTAGTTTTGGAGCTAGAAACTTTCTAAGTGTTAGTGGTGCATGCAACATGCAATTCGTAATACTTAGCTGTGTGCTGATGAATCTTCAAGTAGAGGTTATTATTGTTGTTGTTGTGGTCTTCAGTTTGAAGACTGGTTTGATGCAGCTCTCTGTGCTACTGTATTCTGTGTGAACCTCTTTACCTCCAAATAACCACTGCAACATACATCCTCCTGAATCTGCTTACTGTGTTCATCTCTTGGCCTCCCCCTACGATTTTTACCCCCACACTTTCCTCCAATACTAAGTTGCTGATCACTTTATGCCTCAGAATGTGTCCTATCAACCGACCCCTTCGTTAGGTCAAGTTGTGCCACAAATTTCTTGTCTCCCCAATTCTATTCAGGACCTCCTCATTAGCTAAGTGATCTAGCCATCTAATCTTCAACATTCTTCAGTAGCACCACATTTCGAAAGCTTCTATTTTCTTTTTGTCTAAACTACTTACCGTTCATGTTTCAGTTCCATACATGGCTACACTCCATACAAGCACATTCAGAAAAGTTTTTAACTCTTAAATCTATATTCGATGTTAACAAATTTATCTTCTTCAGAAAACCTTTTCTTGCCATTGCCAGTTTATATTTTATATCGTCTACTTCGGCCATCATCAGTTAATTTGCTGCCCAAATAGCGAAACTCATCTACTACTACAAGTGTTTCGTTCCCTATTCTAATGCACTTGGCATCAAATTTAATTCGACTACATTCAAAAAAAAAAAAAAATGGTTCAAATGGCTCTGAGCACTATGGGACTTGACATCTGAGGTCATCAGTCCCCTAGAACGTAGAACTACTTAAACCTAACTAACCTAAGGACATCACACACATCCATGCCCGAGGCAGGATTCGAACCTGCCCAGACACCGACGTCGAATAAATGTGGCATATTCATCTAGCGAGTACGTCGACGTGTTGTTCATGCTCGGCGAATACTGATTCGATGCCAATGAAGCATACCTAGCGTATGCCACGAGATATCCTGGTAGAAGAGCTCCGACAGCCGATTCCTTCTTCCGTGCTGAACAACGACTTCGTTGAACAAGTAGTTTGAGAAAGCACGGCTTAAAAGACGAAGACCAGCAAAAAGTGAGGAGATGGAGGTATTTGTTTTAGCTGTAATACTCCACGGTCCTCATGTTAGATTACGAGATGTTGCTGCACTTACCGGTATCTGTGTGACGTATAGTATGAGGTCACAGGGGTTCCCCAGTACCACCTGTCAACGACACAGGAGCTGCATGTCTCAACGACTTCAATTGGAGAGTTACTTTCTGCGAATAGGCCATGCTTAATTTCACTCTGGACACCCTTCAAAGTCTGCAGGTTTCGTGGCCGTTGTCACTGAATTAATTATGAAGAGTGAAGAGTAATCAAACTTTTAGGAGAAGTTCTTGTCTCGCTATACATAGGTAACGTCTCGACTGGCTGACTCACTAACTGACTTTTCATCGCCCAGCCCAAAGCACTAAGAATAGAAACTAGAAATTTGCAAACGGTGTTGATCGTATACTGCTGGCATCGTTTAAGAAGGGATTGTTTGAATTTCCACTTCTAAGGGAGTGGAATAGGAGATGAAATGCTTTTTACAAAAATGTTGCTATTCCTATTAAGCCAATTTTGAAGTTAGAAGTACCAAAATTAGCATTTGATTTCTCAGCCAGAAATAAAAATAAAAGAAACATGTTTCAGGGTTTTTGGAAATTCATCCACTTGTGAGGTAAAATAATTGATGATTTTTTAAAAATAAATCATTTTTTATTTTAAAGCTACATCTATGAAAATTGGTGTTTGACTTCTCGATTGGAAATTAAAAAAAGACGTGTTGCAGTGTTTTTGGGTGGTGTGTGCTGTCCTTAGGTTAGTTAGGTTTAAGTAGTTCTAAGTTCTAGGGGACTGATGACCATAGCTGTTAAGTCCCATAGTGCTCAGAGCCATTTTGAACCATTTGAAGTGTTTTTGGAAATTCGACCACCTAAGGGATTGAAATAGGACACAAAATTTTTATGAGATTATTTCATTATGAAGCAGTTTCATAGGTAAATCTATGAAAATTTGTATTTGGCTTCTCTGATAGAAATACATGTTTCATTGTTTTTGGAAATTCGACCCCTGAGGGGGGGATGAAAATTTTTAAGAAAAAATTTCGTTAAATTAAAAAAATTTAAAGATATATCTATGAAAATTAATATTTCACTTCTCCGTTACATGTAAAGAAATATGTGTTAGAGGTTGAGAGTTTCTGTGGAAATATCACCGCAAGAACGTAAAAGGCATGATTAACAAAACCTTGGACCCTAGCAGCCAGAATCGCTTTTTGGACAGAAGTACTTCGGAAAAGACCTTACTTGTGTGGCCTTAATTAGCGTGATCAACATTTCGCTTAAGAAAAAAAAGAAAGGTCTATGAATACCTTGCAGTCTACGCAACTGAATTCTTGGAGAACATCAATACTGAATAGAAAGAGATGGTGGTGCCGGCTGGTGTGGCCGAGCGGTTCTAGGCGCTTCAGTCCGGAACCTCGCTGCTGCTACGGTCGCAGGTTCGAATCCTGCCTCGAGCATGGATATATGTGAGGTCCTTAGGTTAGTTAGGTTTAAGTAATTCTAAGTTCTAGGGTACTGATGACCTCTGATGTTAAGTTCCATAGTGCTCAGAGCCATTTGAACCATTTTTGAAGAGGGGGTGGTATAAAAATATATATTACAACAGTAAGAAACGTCATACAATTCTCGAACCCGTTTCACAGTTTCACGGTGAACGTTGGTGGGTTTTGCTGGTATAGTTTCTCACCAAAATATCTATAAGGAAGCTATAAGAGAACTGGCCTCCGTAGCCGCCGTCGCTACTACACACTTGTGAGGCGACGTTTGGCTCGGAGGCGGTGGAAGAAATTTTCACCCCTTGCATGGGGAGGCGAAAAGTTGCCGATCTGATCACCAGACTTTGCGCCAATATACTGGAATAAATTCCAAACCTCTACGCAGGCGTCTTATGAAGTGAGGATGGTCACACCGTTGATGGTGATACGTCCGTCGCATGGTGACGACCTCTGTGGAGCAGGCCATGAGCCGGCACTGGATTTTACTCTCTCTCTTCCCTGGTCATCTTACGAAACAAACAAACTTGACACCACACTATATACATGCCCTTCACAGTCATCTTCACGCATCAGATATACTTAAGACAACTCTTTCTCATACACTGCGCGGAAAGGGACCATTTAGCCCAGAGTAAAAAAACTGAACCGCCTGCTAAACCCGCTGGGCAGAACAGGTAATAGCATTGCGGAAAGGGCCAAAGGCTGAGGTCAGTTTCTCCTTATAATTGGCATTTATTGTAATTTAATAACCTTTACAACAAAGCGGCACATAGCCGGATCTTTACCGAATGCAACTCTTTCACGGCTGAAGGCCTCCAACAAGAAATCTTAACAAGATAAAAATCCAATTAAGATAGCAATAAATAGTTTAAAGAAGCAACATATGCAAGGTGCAATACCAAAGGCTGAGGGCCACAATTATACTTCAAAATTTTAAAATATACTACCATAATCTTTAAAGACAGAAGGCCGCAATGTTTAAGCTTGAAAGATAATTTTAAAAATTAATTTTGCAAAATTTTAAGAAAACAGAAACAGATACCCATATGCCTAAAATTTAAAGTAGCTGAGAACAGATAATTAAACACCGGTGGCACTTTTTTTTTGCGGTTGGTCTGGGCGGACGTCACAAGATATCCGTTCAAGTAGATCGTTGATTCTTTGAGTCAGTTTTTTTTTATTACAGAGAGCACACAGCCCTCCTTTTTTTAATCTCATTTTGTTCGCTTTCGTTCGTTGCATCTGCTCGGGGCGGACGTCGTAAGACATCCGTTTAAGTTCGTTGTTCATCCATTAACTCAGTTTTTTTATTAGAGAGGGCTGCTAACCCTCTGACCGTACACGCTGAGCTACCGTGCCGGCGTGGCACTCAGAAAGCCTCCAGGGAGGTCGATCTGCCCTAGTTCACTTAGGCGAGACAGGTGGTGAGCCCAACTATACTTGATCCGTCGAAACCCAGCCAAGGGACAGCGACGGACCGACCGACACAACGACTTGCTTCCCATCAATCGGTACATGTGAACTCAAACAGAAAAGGTTACCAACGTGATGATCCACAATGGAGTGTATATTAGCTGTCAAAACCTTGGGTAATTGAAAGCACTACTCAACCTTGACGTACTGGGTCAGTGAGCCACGATCGGGGATCTACACACGCGCTCCGACACTGTGCAGGGACCGGCAGCGAAACCAGCCGAGCGCGCCACCAACCGACCGACTCGTCTCAGAACGCCGATAACATCTCAAATGGTCATCAGTGGAAATAACACCAACTACTCACACAACCTGACAAACACTTGCACAAAGGCGTGAACGATACGCAACAATAGCTAAACACACACGAAGACAAATCGGGAGTCGGTGCACACACACACACACACACACACACACACACACACACACACACACACACACACACACACACAGCCGACTCACGAACGATCGGCGAGCCCAAACGCGTCGTCCTGTAGGACGACCGACCGACGACCCAGCAAGACTGTGGCCCGTCTCAGGTGATGCGTGGCGGCAGTGGTCAGGCGAACCATGTCGACGCAGGCCTCGCAGCTGCTCCAACCCGACTGCCCTAGTGCCACATTGCCACTCCGCGACTAGCAGGTCCGGACTGCGTTCCAGAAGCGTTCCAACTGACTGGCAGACCCGAAGTCGCGACCCGAACTCCCGACACGAACTGCTCTACGACAGACAACGACCGGGAAGTAATAGTAGTCAAGCAAAGATACTACGAGAGAGGATATATCGATACGCCTTGCTATCGCCGCTCACGGTCAGGCAAAGCAGCAACTCAGTGACAGTAGTAATTTAAATTAACGTAGTGAGGTGTAAGTACGTTAAAAAGAGAGTGTAAAATACATGATGGCAGGAACACGAGCCACGCACGGATCAAAAATGTTTTCCGATAAGCGGCCCTCTGTATTCCAACTAGCAACGCTTTACGAATTATTTTTTTTTTCTTTTGCTATATGAACGTCGCTTGACAAGAAGAAGGGACCGGTTGGTAGGACATGTTCTGAAGCATCAAGGGATCACAAATTTAGCATTGGAGGGCAGCGTGGAGGGTAAAAATTGTAGAGGGAGACCAATAGATGAGTACACAAAGCAGATTCAGAAGGATGTAGGTTGCAGTAAGTACTAGGAGATGAAGAACCTTGCACAGGATAGAGTAGCATGGAGAGCTGCATCAAACCAGTCTCAGGACTGAAGACCACAACAACAACAATATGAACGTCGTGATGTCTCAAAATGTTCAAATGTGTGTGAAATTTTATGGGACTTAACTATTAAGGTCATCAGTCCCTAAGCTTACACAATACTTAACCTAAACTACCCTAAGGACAAACACACACACCTATGCCCGAGGGAGGACTTGCACCTCCGCCGGGACCGTGATGTCTGCAACAAATCACAAGTATTATGGTAATCGCAACCAGTTTATCTCAATAACTAATGTACGTATTGTTATTCGACTCCTTTTTCGAGAATACAAATTGCTTCTTATTCTACCTAAAGTATTAATTAAATGAGCACGAAAATAATAAATGCAATGTAATTTCAGGTCCTCCAGGGTCGCTGAGCATTACTCTGGATTATTAATTAAAGACATTAAAGGTGTTACACAGCACTATAATCGTTTCGTTGAGCGATTCAGTAGCACTGCATTTTCATGCTACATTTTCTGAGCTTCACTGACAGCCGCGGCGTCTGTTCCAGTTGGACGCTGCCTGTGTTCCGCGAAGGCTACACCCGTGATCTGGAGGTAGAGGATTTGTGCGACCCGCTGGACCAAGACTATTCTGCACCCCTTGGTGACAGCTTAGAAAAGTGAGTACGCTGCCTTGGCCTTTGGAAAGGCTATCCAGCAACTATATTCTGTGTTCCTCGCTCTTACCTTTATCTGTCTCAGGTGTTATTAATCATTTACTGTTGAATGAACTTCATTAATTTATCTACTGCAGGTACTTTCATTAACAAGAAATTCTGTGCATTTTTCCAACACACTGTTGATTTTTGAAGCTCTTGTTATCGTTTTCACGCATAGAGAGAAATAAAGAGTTTTTATAAATTCGGTTTCTTTAAAACTCCAAGTAGTCTTCTTTCCTTCTGCTACCCAGCTGTTTAACCACCTACATGCTACATCCAGAATGTCTTGCTTTATTTCTTCAAATGCATCCTGCATGACTAGTAACAGTAGAGTCAGTAGATGGTGAATATGTTTCACGCGAGAGCTACTGTGCGTTCTTACGTCCTTAAATCCCGCGTTTGCGACACACATAGCCGTCTTCTGACTGTGGAACACGTTTGTGATTTCACAAAATTGACTGTATTTTACACTATTTCTTACTTCAGAGTACTGTGTGTGGATTATTTTAGTTCGCAGAGGTAACTTCCCCTAATATCCAGTATGTAGAAATTCTTCAAGGATGGCGTGTGCTTTACTTATGCGAAGACGGTGATGCGCATTCTGTTAATTTCATGCGTCAAAGATCGTGTTTTTCGACTGTAATGGCAGCTGATTTGGAACAACAGAGAAAGAATAGTTAACGCAGTCGTTCGAACATAGAACATCGGATAAGAGTTAATTGCCTTATTTACGTTTGTCACAACACTAATGACTGTCTCATTGTCCCGTAAGGCGTATTTTATCCTTGGAGAGATTATCAGGTGTCTATCGTCTAACTTCTGTTATATGTCTTGTAACTTCACATAATTGCATAAAACGGCTTGAGGTACCTATTATAAATCCATATTTATATTGAGAGTCTGCTTCTTTTCTCTTCTTGTCGCTATAAAGTCTTAAAGACGTTAAATCTAATAAGATTACATGCAACAAGCATCACAGACCTTTCAGCCTGTTCTCGGAGATATTTATTAAAAGTCCCATCAACTACTCCCAATGGAAAGAATTTTTTATATTTAAAAATGGATGTTCCTCTGTACAAATGCATACTGTACTACATGTATAATATTAGATCCTTATATCTGTCAGCAACGGAACAGTAATATAATGCAGAACAAATTTCTGCGGAAGCGTTGAGAAACTGAGAGCATGGGACAACAGGCTATACACGATTAGATGATGTTTTTAGACCCCGGACTTCGAGTCTTTATTCCCTATAGCATGTTACATTTTTAGGCAGGCCGTTCAAGTTTTAACTTTACGTATCTACTGTTCCAGAGAATGGGACAAGAAACCCAACCTGTGGATAGCGATTGCAAAATGCTTCTACAAGGATTACATCCGGCTTGGAGTCATGGTCTTCATCTTCGACTGCGTCTTAAGGTACGTCAACTGCGTCCCTCACGGGCACTGCATACATTTTAACTACTCAAAATTCAGATCTAATTTAAGCATACTTTCTGTGCATAGCAAAGTTGACACAGTATAGATTAAACGGACACTGATGACTTTATTTGACTCAGAACCTTAGAATTCAGAAAATATAGGTACGAAAAAGACAGTTTTTTGTCAATAAACAGTTAATTCCTCTTATTTCCCTACTTGAGGCATCTCTCTCGGTATCTCGTCCCCGTTGCCGAGATGACCAAATGGCAGTGATTCAACAGGCTCTGACATTAAACGAACATTTTAAAATTTGTGCTTTTTAGATTACGTATAGACCTCGCTCCTTAATATCTTATGTAGAGAGGCTTAGTAATGACGATTTGTTCCTTGTAGAGGTGTCTAACCTACATGGAACCTGTAGTGCTTCTACACGATTATCTGTTTTCCAATCTCTTTTTTAATTCCTAATTTCACCTAAACCAACAGGAACAAAACATCGCCGTTACCAAACACTCATGGCAATGATCTTCCCTTTGTGGCCTCTGACGTTTTCTCGGCGTGAATGAGAGATAGTATTTATTGGGTGTCTTGCCGGTGCGACTATTCCATTCCGTGCATACTCTGGAGTATGTCTGACTCCAGTACTCTATAAAAGCGTTACGGAGCCTTGCTGGTCGAATGCAACGGCGTCTCTCCGATGTTTGTACTTCAGTCAATGTTATTAGGAGAGTAGTTCCAATAACATGATTGGGCTTATTAAATTTTACAACCGTAAGAAATACTATCCGACTACTGGAAACACATTTAGTGGAATATTTATCTTTTGCATATTGCGACGGCATATTGCCACATCCACAAAAGGCGGTCCGCCCAGCGAGCTTGTTGCACATGCACAGAGAAATGAAAAATAATTGCAACAGGGAGCCCCTTTTTGATTTCTATCGCAATGAAATACCTGTGTAGTAAGCTGGATGTATTTTCATTGAACCACCTAAAGTAGATTAGAGGTACGCCAGTAACACTACCCTCTCCCCCTGACCCCTGATTCTTTTTAAAGAGCCAGTCTCCCGTGTATAAAACTACTTCAAGCGTCTAATTGCTTCAGAAATGAGTTAATGTGTTAAATATTTGACAATTACAAGTTTAGAAATGGTTTGAAATTTTGTAAAAAGTTTGTTGGAACTCACTAAGTGCTCTCATTATGAAACGCTGCATGGTTTATTCTGTGCACTCCGTTTTAAGCAAAAGCTAATTTTTCAGTATCTCAGTGTTAATGACGTCATATCTCCTGAACTATGTGTCGTACAGTTATTTATTTTTGTAGGTACATTCAGTGATATATGTAAATATGCCGGCCGGTGTGGCCGTGCGGTTAAAGGCGCTTCAGTCTGGAACCGCGTGACCGCTACGGTCGCAGGTTCGAATCCTGCCTCGGGCATGGATGTGTGTGATGTCCTTAGGTTAGTTAGGTTTAATTAGTTCTAAGTTCTAGGCGACTGATGACCTCAGAAGTTAAGTCGCATAGTGCTCAGAGCCATATATGTAAATACCGTCTGGAAAAATGTCTTAAGAATAGAGTTAGTAGTAAAAAAGCAATAAATTAAAACATCATGCATAATGCTGAAGTTTCACTGCATGAACAGTGAAAATATAGTAAACGATAAACTTTCGTTCTTTCGCAGTTTTGGGCGGGGGGTGGAGGGGGGGATGGTGGGGCGGGGGATAACGAGAAAATATTTCGTTAAAGTTTATAATTATGTGTAACCTTCATTAGAATTCTCAAATACTGGATTAATATAATCTGCGTAGTTTCCGCGCTGTGAGCTACACCGCATCAAAACATACACTGAAGTGATGCAAAGTCATAGAAGAGCGATATGCAATTATACAGATGGGGGCAGTACGGCGTGCACAACGTACAAAGGGGCAGTGCATTGGCGGAGCTGTCATTTGCACTCAGGTGATTCTTGTGAAAAGGTTTCCGACGTGGTTATGGCCGCACGAGGGAATTTGAAAGACGCTGAACGCGGAATGGTGGTTGCAGCTAGACGCATGGGATATTTAATTTCAAAAATCGTTAGGGAATTCAATGTTCCGCAGATCGGCGGTGTTAAGAGTGTGTCGGGAATACGAAATTTCAGGCGTTACCTCTCACCACGGTTAACGTGGTGGATGACGGCCTTCGCTTAACGACCGAGGGAAGTGGGGTTTGCGTAGAGTTGATATTGCTATGCTAACAGGCAAGCAACACTGCGTGAAATAACTGCAGAAATCAATGTGGGACGTATTACGAACGTATCCGTTAGGACAGTGGGGCGAAATCTGGCGTTAAGCGGCTGTGGCAGCAGACTAAGAACGCGAGTGCCTTTGCTAACAGCACGACATCGCCGCAGCGCCTCTCCTGGGCTCGTGACCGTATCCTTTGGACCCTATATCCCCCGGAAAAACTGTGATCTGGTTAAATGAATCCCGATTTCAGTTGGTAAGAGCTGGTGGTAAGGTTCAAGTGTGGCGCAGCCCCACAAAGTCATGGACCCAAGTTGTCAGTAAGGCACTCTGCAAACTAGTGGTGGCTCCATAACGGTGTGTGAGCTGTGTTTACTTGGAATGAACTGGATCTTCTGGTCCAACTGAAACAATCATTGACTGGAGATAGATAATAGTGGGCTACTTGGAGACAATTTGCAGCCATTCAGGGACTTCATGTTCCAAAACAACGATATCATGTCACTGGGGCACGATTGTTCGCTGTTGGTTTGAAGAACATTTTGGACAACTCGAGCGAATGATTTGGCCACCCAGATCGCCCGGCATGAAACTCATCGAACATTTAGGGGGCAGAATCGAGAGGTCATTTCGTGAACAATATCCTGCACCGGAAACATTTTCGCAATTATGGACGGCTATAGAGGCAGCATTTCTGAATATTTCTGCAAGGCATTTCGTACGACTTCTTAGTCCCTGCCACGTCGAGTAGTTGAACTACGCCGGGCGAAAGGAGATCCGACACTATATTAGGAGATATACGACGACTTTTATCAACTGAGGTTCACAAATGCAGGCACTCCGTAAGAGGAATATGAGAGTAGTTACGTGTGTCGAGGTCCGCTGTTAACTGTGATCTGGACATGTTATAGAACTATCAAACTGAAATTATCATAGCTAAGAAACTGATACGGCATTCACAACAGTGTACTGTACGACTGATCGTCTGGTCAACCATTGCAAAGATCTTCTGGTTCACGTCATCTGTACTTAAATCCGCGCTCCCCAAGTCACTGTACGATACTGGAGGGAGCACGCTCTAGCAGAATCATTTGCTCGCCTCCCTATTCCATTTGTAGATGGCGCGCAGGAAGAAAGGATACTGGTACCACACTCAATAACACGAATTTCTAAAATATTGCCCTCAAGTTTGAGGAAGTAATATGTTGCTTCGCATTGAGAAATGTATCATCGGAAATTTGAGACTAAGATTCTATATGATGAATGCGCTTTGCCTGTAGCCTCCCCAGGTGGTAAAGACCTGGCTACCGTACGTCCCAACCAACGTATCATCGTGATCTGTCGTCTCTCTCCCTGACGTTTACTGAGCTTTCTGACTAAACAAGCCCACGACGAGGCGTGATGCTCCTGTTTTAATCTTCTCTACCTCTTCCGTTAAACCTGCTTGGTAAAGAACCCATGCCGACGAAGTATGCTCAGGATTTAGAAAAACGAGCGCCTTAAAAGCGACCGTCCGCGCGTCAAAATTTCGCTTCATTATTATTATTGCGATGGATCTCAGTCTGGTGTCTGGTTTCCCCATACTTAATTTCAAGCGGTCGTTCCGCCTTGAATCGTGTCAGTCAGTTATTCATAGACACGTGCCAAGTGTGATTCATTTCAAGGACTGATCGCTGTTGGTCTGATCATACGATGTCGGCACTTTTTGTTTACTGATGCACTTTACGTTACTTATGCTGAATAAGTACATGAGAGGTATAGGGCTCATAAATCACGTAACGGCGAATAACTGTTGTTAGAGGCAAAATTTTCCCTGACGCTTCCCGGTGACGATTGGCGTCTTTTATATCCGATACTCACCCTTAAGGATTTCTCGTTGAAAATCACTTTGCAATTTCCTGGAGTAGGTAGTAGGCAGATACAGCACAACTGGTCACTAGATCCTATCAGTTCGGTTAAGTCTCATCCTTCCTTTGGCGAATTCAATTAAACAACGGCTAGGTCGCGTAGCGTCGCCTGGGAGCATCAGCGACCATCAATTCTATATTCTGAGAGGTGGTAGTAAGGACTAAAACAAGAAAAAAAAGTGCCTCGTATTCACTCTAGGACAAAAAAAACGACGCACCACGAAAGAATTATCCGAATGGGACAGAAATCGGTATATGTCATGTACATGTACAGAAAAAACAAACGATTACTATTTTAGAGAAAATTCATAATTTATTCAAGAGAAGGAGTTCACAAATTGAGCAAGTCCACCTCTGGCACTTAAACAAGCAGTTATTCGGCTTGACAATGATTGACAGAGTTGTTCGATGTTCTCCTGAGGGCGATCGTGCCAAATTCTGCCCAACTGGCGCGTTAGATCGCCAAATTCCCGAGTTGTTTGGCGGGCCTTGCCCAAAATGCTCCAAAAGTTGTCCATTAGGGAGAAATCCGGCGATATTAGTAGTCAAGGCAGGGTTTGGCTTTGGCAAGCTCGAAAACAAGTAGCAGAAACTCTCGCCGTGTGCGGGCGAGCGTTATCTTGTTAAAATGTAAGCACAGGATGCCTCGCCATGAAGAGGAATAAAACGGGGCGTTGAATATTGTCCACGTGTCGCTGTGATGTAAGAATAAGTCATGGTGCACAGTTCCTCGTAACTCTTTTTTTTTGTCTTGTCTTGCGGTTTATACCGGCTCTAAGATGCATACCTTGAGTGCTATGACCACTTGTTCGCCTTTGCTATAATGAGACACGTCGCCTCTGCTGCAAGCTCTATCTTGTTACGAACGACTAACAGAATGCAGTTAACAAGTGACATAACAAATTAGAACATGTTATTCTTTTACTGTGCAAAAGCACTACTTATGACGTAATCTGCTTCATATTAAATACTACCTGTACGTGTGATCCATCGCTAAAGGAGATTTGCTGTTTCCTATGAGGAATAAGCAAAGAAGGGAAAGAAGAGGGGTGGAAGGAGTATATAGAGGGTCTATGCAAGGGGGATGTACTTGAGGACAATATTATGGAAATGGAAGAGGATGTAGATGTAGAGTCGAAACAAGGCCCCGGGAGTAGACAACATTCCATTAGAACTACTGACGGCCGTGGGAGAGCCAGTCCTGACAAAACTCTACCATCTGGTGAGCAAGATGTATGAGACAGGCGAAATACCCTCAGACTTCAAGAAGAATATAATAATTCCAATCCCAAAGACAGCAGGTGTTGGCAGATGTGAAAATTACCGAACTATCAGTTTAATAAGTCACAGCTGCAAACTACTAACGCGAATTCTTTACAGACTAATGGAAAAACTGGTAGAAGCCGACCTCGGGGAAGATCAGTTTGGATTCCATAGAAATGTTGGAACACGTGAGGCAACACTGACCTTACGACTTATCTTAGAAGAAAGATTAAGGAAAGGCAAACCTACGTTTCTAGCATTTGTAGACTTAGAGAAAGCTTTTGACAAGGTTGACTGGAATACTCTCTTTCAAATTCTTAAGGTGGCAGGGGTAAAATACAGGGAGCGAAAGGCTATTTACAATTTGTACAGAAACCAGATGGCAGTTATAAGAGTTGAGGGGCATGAAAGGGAAGCAGTGGTTGGGAAGGGAGTGAGACAGGGTTGTAGCCTCTCCCCGATGTTATTCAATCTGTATATTGAGCAAGCAGTGAAGGAAACAAAAAAAATTCGGATTAGGTATTAAAATCCATGGAGAAGAAATAAAAACTTTGAGGTTTGCCGATGACATTGAAATTCTATCAGAGACAGCAAAGGACTTGGAAGAGCAGTTGAACGGAATGGACAGTGTCTTGAAAGGAGGATATAAGATGAACATCAACAAAAGCAAAACGAGGATAATGGAATGTAGTCGAATTAAGTCAGGTGATGCTGAGGGAATTAGATTAGGAAATGAGACACTTAAACTAGTAAAGGAGTTTTGCTATTTGGGGAGCAAAATGACTGATGATGGTCGAAGTAGACGAAGATGTAAAATGTAGACTGGCAATGGCAAGGAAAGCGTTTCTGAAGGAGAGAAATTTGTTAACATCGAGTATAGATTTAAGTGTCAGGAAGTCGTTTCTGAAAGTATTTGTATGGAGTGTAGCCATGTATGGAAGTGAAACATGGACGATAAATAGTTTGGACAAGAAGAGAATAGAAGCTTTCGAAATGTGGTGCTACAGAATAATGCTGAAGATTAGACGGGTAGATTACATAACTAATGATGAAGTATTGAATAGAATTGGGGAGAAGAGGAGTTTGTGGCACAACTTGACAAGAAGAGGGTTCAAATGGTTCAAATGGCTCCGAGCACTATGGGACTCAACATCTTAGGTCATAAGTCCCCTAGAACTTAGGACTACTTAAACCTAACTAACCTAAGGACATCACACACACCCATGCCCGAGGCAGGATTCGAACCTGCGACCGTAGCAGTCCCGCGGTTCCGCAAGAAGAAGGGATCGGTTGGTAGGACATTCTCTGAGGCATCAAGGGATCACAAACTTAGCATTGGAGGGCAGCGAGAAGGGTAAAAATCGTAGAGGGAGACCAAGAGATGAATACACTAAGCAGATTCAGAAGGAGTGGGTCGCAGTAAGTACTGGTAGATGAAGAAGCTTGCACAGGATAGGGTAGCATGGAGAGCTGCATCAAACCAGTCTCAGGACTGAAGACCACAACAACAACAACATGAGGAATAACAGGCTTCAACTATGCTGGTAAGTACAAAGACCAACTGTAGTGTAAAAGCATTTCGAAAACATATTAAAACACAAACTGGTTTCATTAATACTAACGTATGCACTGCACTTACCCAGAACTGTGAATACGGTTTACGGCAACAGCACTAAGAGATGTTTACTGTATGCTGTATCCACGGACACGTGGAGGAAAGTGTCATTTGATTACTGCGTTCTGTAGGTCGTTCGTAACGGAAAAGACATTGCAGTAGAAGACATGTGTTTCACAGTAGTAACGACGAGCAAGTCCTCACAGCTCTTAAGGCATGCATTTTAAAGGCTATGGTTACTTGACTTTTTGTCTTGATTTCAAATTATGTAACATGTTTTTCGACACGCTATATACAAGGGCGTGCTGAAAAGTAATGCCTCTTAACTTTTTATGTGAAACCTCGTAAAGCTTTTGAAATAAAACCAACATTATTAACATTCCGTATATTTATTCTTCACGTCTACATATTTATTTCCTCCGATAGTCACCCTGACGACAAATACGTTTCTCCCAACGAAAGACCTGTTTGTAGATATCGTCGCAGTAGATATCTGCTTGCACCGCCTAATCACTATTCAAGTGAAGTCCCCGAAGGTGTTCTTTAAATGTTGGACACAGACGAAAATTATATCGGATCAACTCTGGACTGTATGGAGGTTGATCGATGACAGTGAAGCCAAGATGTCGAATTGTTGCAGAGGTCGCAGCGCTCGTGTGTGGTCTGGCATTGTCATGCTGAAGGAGATGGAGCCCCATACGTGGACGAACTCTCCGAATTCGAAGCTCGATTACAGCACTCTGTCCCTCACGCGTATACATAGTTACACTACTGGCCATTAAAATTGCTACACCAAGAAGAAATGCAGATGATAAACGGGTATTCATTGGACAAATATATTATACTAGAACTGACATGTGATTACATTTTCACGCAATTTGGGTGCATAGATCCTGAGAAATCAGTACCCAGAACAACCACCTCTGGCTGTAATAACGGCCTTGATACGCCTGGACATTGAGTGAAACAGAGCTTGGATGGCGTGTACAGGTAAAGCTGCCCATGCAGCTCCAACACGACACCACAGTTCATCAAGAGTAGTGTCTGGCGTATTGTGACGAGCCAGATACTCGGCCACCATTGACCAGACGTTTTCAGTTGGTGAGAGATCTGGATAATGTGCTGGCCAGGGGAGTAGTCGAACATTTTCTGTATCCAGAAAGGCCCGTGCAGGACCTGCAACATGCGGTCGTGTATTATCGTGCTGAAATTTAGGGTTTCGCAAGGATCGAATGAGGGGTAGAGTCACAGGCCGTAACACTTCTGAAATGTTACGTCCACTGTTCCAAGTGCCGCCAATGGGAACAAGAGGTGACCGAGACGTGTAACAAATGGCACCCCATGTCAACACGCCGGGTGATACCCCAGTATGGCGATGACGAATACACGCTTCCAATGTGCGTTCACCGTGATGTCGCCAAACACGGATGCGACCATCATGATGCTGTAAATACAACCTGTATTTATCCGAAAAAATAACGTTTTGCCATTGGTGCATCCAGTTCGTCGTTGAGTACACCATCGCAGGCGCTCCTGTCTGTGATGCAGCGTCAAGGGTAACCGCAGCCGCGGTCTCCGGGCTGATAGTCCATGCTGCTGCAAACGTCGTCGAACTGTTCGTGTCCCTATCTGATGACTCAGGGATCGAGACTTGGCTGCACGATCCGTTACAGCTAAGCGGATAAGATGCCTGTCATCTCGACTGCTAGTGATACGAGGCCGTTGGGATCCAGCACGGCGTTCCGTATTACCCTCCTGAACCCACAGATTCCATATTCTGCTAACAGTCATTGGATCTCGACCAACGCGAGCAGTAATGTCGCGATACGATAAACAGCAATCGCGATAGGCTACAATCCGACCTTTATCAAAGTCGGAAACGTGATGATACGCATTTCTCCTCCTTACACGAGGCATCACAACAACGTTTCACCAGGCAACGCCGGTCAACTGTTGTTTGTATATGAGAAATCAGTTGGAACCTATCCTCATGTCAACACGTTGTAGGTGTCGCCACCGACGCCAACCTCGTGTAAATGCTCTGAAAAGCTAATCATTTGCATATCACAGCATCTTCTTCCTGTCGGTTAAATTTCGCGTCTGTAGCACGTCATCTTCGTGGTGTAGCAATTTTAATGGCCAGTAGTGTATATTACACGCTGGCCTGTTACACGCTACAATACGGACGCAGAGGGCCGCAACTTCCGTCAGCGAAACGGGGAAGTCGTGCGAGTAATATGCATGCGAAACGTGTGTAATTCGGAAATGTGGCCAAGCCGTACAAGTATTTCAGTCCGGCAGCGCTCAGTACAATTTCATATGCTAACTAGCTGAGAAAGTCGACGTTCTTCGGGTCAGGATATGTTACATGAGAGAGGGCACGAGTATCATTCTAGATGCGAGATTCATGCAGACTTACATCTCATTAAGGATATTATAAATACAGTTACCATGTTTGTAAAGTGGTTTGGTCTCCGTGCTTGGCTGTGAGCGAGTGTGGTGGACAAAAATCCGCCTAATATGGGGCAATAAATACTCCTAGACAAAGCTAAATAATACATGACTTACGTACTTTACCGTATTTGTGAAAATGTTTTAATTGTTTCATTCACGATGCAACGTAATGGTAGTGTACCGTGGTGGGTGGATGTGAGTGATCATGGTTGCCAGATACCTCAGTATAGTGCATAATGTGGAACACTTAGTTAGAAAAAGCTGTATTCTCCGTGACTTTTGAACTTTACCGCATTTGTGAATATACTCGCTTATACGATCCTCACCCTGTTCCATCCATACTGGCGGTAACATTACGTTGCGCTGACAAAGTTAACCATGTGTAACACTATGGGGCCCATTCTGGTTTAGTAATACTGGCTTAACGTGATAATAGTTAAATGAAGCTGGAGTGGAATGGAGTACATGATTATATAGCCTCGATGACAGCTTTCACTCTCGCAGGCATACTTTCAGTCAGGTGCTGGAAAGTTTCTTGGGGAATGATAGTCCATTCTTCACGGAAAGTTGCACTGAGGAGAGGTATCGATGTCGGTCGGTGAGGCCTGGTACGAAACTGGCGTTCCTAAACATCCCAAAGGTGATCTGTAGGAGTCAGGTGAGGACTCTGTGCAGGCCAGTCCATTACAGAGATGTTATTATCGCGTAACTACTCCGCCACAGGCCGTGCATTATGAACAGGTGCTCGATCGTTTTGAAAGATTCAATCGCCATCCCCGAATTGCTCTTCAACAGTGGGAAACAAGAAGGTGCTCAAAACATCAATGCAGGCCTGTGCTGTGGTAGTGCCACGCAAAAAACAAGGGATGCAAGCCCCGTACATGCAAAACACGACCACATAATAACAGCGCCGTCTCCGAATTTTACTGTTGGCACTACACACACGCTGGCAGATAACATACACCGGGCATTCGCCATACCAAAATACCCTGCCATCGGATCGCCACATTGTGTACCGTGATTCGCCACTCCACACAACGTTTTTTACCTGTTCAATCGTCCAATGTTTACGCTCCTTACACCAAGTAAAGCGTCGTTTGGCATTTACCGGCGTTATGTGTGGCTTATGAGCGGCCGCTTGACCATGAAATCGAAGTTTTCTCACCTCCTGCCTAACTGTCACAGTACTTGCAGTGGACCTGATGCAGTTTGGAATTCCTGCGTGATGGTCTGGATAGATGTCTGCTTATTACATATCACGACCCTCTTCAACCGTTGGCGGTCTGTGTCAGTCAACAGACGACGTCGGCCTATACGCTTTTGTGCTGCACGTGTCCCTTCACGTTTCCACGTCACTATCACATCGGAAATAGTGGATCTAGGGATGTTCAGTAGCGTGGAAATCTTGCGTACAGACGTATGACACAAGAGACACACCATCACCTGACCACGTTCGAAGTCCGTGAGTTCCGCGGAGCACCCCATACTGCTCTCTCACGATGTCTAATGACTATTGAGGTCGCTGATATGGAGTACCTGTTAGTAGGTGGCAGCATAATGCACTTAATATGAAAAACGTATTTTTTTGGGGATGTGCAGATACTTTTGATCACATAGTATGTACCTTGTTTTCACAATACCTCCTGGTAGACTATACTTGCAATGGTTGACGAAAATGTGCTAAATTATGAAAAGGATTACACTAACGAAGAATAAGTGAAATGTTTATCCCAAATCTCTGTAGTATACCATTCGATTATTCATTTGTTATTTACGAGTATTTTTAGCTTTGAGTCTATCTGAATTTTTTCTTTGTATCTCTGTTGACCGTCGGTAAAGTGTGATTGATGAAAACACGTTGAAAGATTAAAACTGATGGATTTGACATTACACGTTGTTATTAAAGTCCGAATAACGAAACCGCTCTAAGATTGTATTATGTAGGACGAATGGAACAATAAATGCATTTTCACATGTATGGTAAAGTTTTTAAGTCACGGAGTAATGCTGTTCCGAAGAGCATTTATTGCTCCCCAATTTCGCAAATTTTTGTTTGTCACACTCACCCACTGCCACGGACCGCGTCCAAACTCACATACTAACAGCATGAGACCAGGAGCTATCTACCACCACAAGCAGGACTGGATGGCAGTGAGTGGTCACGGAGAAAAGTCTCTCAGTACGTACACACCACAGACTGGCAGTACCGTATACAGTATCATTGGTGTCACTGAAGCCAGCACGTTAGTACAGCAATATGGCGGCGAGCGTAAAGGACGAGCAAACAGCTGTTTCTTTACTGATGAAACAGTCGTAGGAAGCCGGGATAAACTGATATACACTCCTGGAAACGGAAAAAAGAACACATTGACACCGGTGTGTCAGACCCACCATACTTGCTCCGGACACTGCGAGAGGGCTGTACAAGCAATGATCACACGCACGGCACAGCGGACACACCAGGAACCGCGGTGTTGGCCGTCGAATGGCGCTAGCTGCGCAGCATTTGTGCACCGCCGCCGTCAGTGTCAGCCAGTTTGCCGTGGCATATGGAGCTCCATCGCAGTCTTTAACACTGGTAGCATGCCGCGACAGCGTGGACGTGAACCGTATGTGCAGTTGACGGACTTTGAGCGAGGGCGTATAGTGGGCATGCGGGAGGCCGGGTGGACGTACCGCCGAATTGCTCAACACGTGGGGCGTGACGTCTCCACAGTACATCGATGTTGTCGCCAGTGGTCGGCGGAAGGTGCACGTGCCCGTCGACCTGGGACCGGACCGCAGCGACGCACGGATGCACGCCAAGACCGTAGGATCCTACGCAGTGCCGTAGGGGACCGCACCGCCACTTCCCAGAAAATTAGGGACACTGTTGCTCCTGGGGTATCGGCGAGGACCATTCGCAACCGTCTTCATGAAGCTGGGCTACGGTCCCGCACACCGTTAGGCCGTCTTCCGCTCACGCCCCAACATCGTGCAGCCCGCCTCCAGTGGTGTCGCGACAGGCGTGAATGGAGGGACGAATGGAGACGTGTCGTCTTCAGCGATGAGAGTCGCTTCTGCCTTGGTGCCAATGATGGTCGTATGTATGTTTGGCGCCGTGCAGGTGAGCGCCACAATCAGGACTGCATACGACCGAGGCACACAGGGCCAACACCCGGCATCATGGTGTGGGGAGCGATCTCCTACACTGGCCGTACACCACTGGTGATCGTCGAGGGGACACTGAATAGTGCACGGTACATCCAAACCGTCATCGAACCCATCGTTCTACCATTCCTAGACCGGCAAGGGAACTTGCTGTTCCAACAGGACAATGCACGTCCGCATGTATCCCGTGCCACCCAACGTGCTCTAGAAGGTGTAAGTCAACTACCCTGGCCAGCAAGATCTCCGGATCTGCCCCCATTGAGCATGTTTGGGACTGGATGAAGCGTCGTCTCACGCGGTCTGCACGTCCAGCACGAACGCTGGTCCAACTGAGGCGCCAGGTGGAAATGGCATGGCAAGCCGTTCCACAGGACTACATCCAGCATCTCTACGATCGTCTCCATGGGAGAATAGCAGCCTGCATTGCTGCGAAAGGTGGATATACACTGTACTAGTGCCGACATTGTGCATGCTCTGTTGCCTGTGTCTATGTGCCTGTGGTTCTGTCAGTGTGATCATGTGATGTATCTGACCCCAGGAATGTGTCAATAAAGTTTCCCCTTCCTGGGACAATGAATTCACGGTGTTCTTATTTCAATTTCCAGGAGTGTAACTATGCTACCTTTAGCGTTTTGACAAAATGGTTAATACTTGCGTCGTGTTTGGCTGTAATTTCTCTTACAGCGGACGGCAGATACAAGAAAAGGAACATGTCATAATGCAAGAATAACTAGAAACATCTTACGTATTTTTGTTTTTGTGCTACATGCAATCCTAAATAATTAGATTAAAGATTGTCTTATCTGAAATACCGTTAGTGATTCAATATGTACATTTTAGGGGTTTTTGTAAATCTAGTATTAACATACGTAGGCCGGCCGCGGTGGCCGTGCGGTTCTGGCGCTGCAGTCCGGAACCGCGGGACTGCTACGGTCTTAGGTTCGAATCCTGTCTCGGGCATGGGTGTGTGTGATGTCCTTAGGTTAGTTAGGTTTAAGTAGTTCTAAGTTCTAGGGGACATATGACCGAAGATGTTGAGTCCCATAGTGCTCAGAGCCATTTGAACCATTGAACATACGTAGTTTAATGATGTGTTTTTAACCATTTTGATCAACTTTCGCTTTTCTTCGATTAGTGTGCTCGTTATAAAAGTCCTCTTATAAGTAGAGCGTGGTACTTTTTGGTAATAACAAGTGATTTTATTCGTTTGAGTGTTCTTACAAAGACTACGGTTGCTTTAATCGCGTGTACATGTAACTTGATTTTCTTCTGATAACTCAACACTGCAATGTATGTGTTAACCTCAACTAGTGCACAAATATTTGCTCCACTGCATTACTTGATTAGACCACTTCATAAAGGTTATATCGTCATGTGGTATCAAAAAGTCGTAGTAGTACTGTGTACAAACTTGCTGACACCGCCATCTTACCTCACCAAACGTCAGTCTTCAGTAAAATATGAATCTCTGCCAGTCTGGTAATGTATGTATGTGGTACACACCAAGACTTTTATACAGAGATATAGTTTTTTTGAGCCGGGTGGTTAGAATTAAAGTGCAGCTACCTTCGACCATAGATACTAGTAGACTGGCCTTGCTGTGCAGAAGCTATGGGGCTAGTGTGGCTCCAACATAAACCACGTGACTGTTGGCAAAACGTGGCGGGATTTCAAATCAGCGGTCTGCCATCCTATGTTTGTATCGGATTTTCCCCACATTTCTCAATTGACTGCCAAACGCTTCCAACAAAAACTACTTTTTTATTTGTGAAAAATTATGCCAGAACTACATTTGACCTGGATTTGTTCAAAGTACCATTTATAAAATCTAACAAATACATCGAACGCCACTCTGGTGGGCAGCGGGACGAAATTACTATAAACTATCCATTATAGTAAAAAGTCGTTAAAATTCTTTTAAACAGTAAGAGTGGGCTCGTGTCAAAATTTTAAACATTGTATTCGCCACGTTTCGAGCTTTAGTCACTTATAAAAGCAAATGGGCTATGGGAATTATGTCAACTTTAGGTGTCAAAATTGTTTACTTTAGGAGCAGGTCCATTTTATAGTATCAATTTTAAGTGCACTTCAAAGGTTCAGTTCCCACTATTTTTACAAAAGTTTAAACTATCAGTTAAAAAAATGATATTTTAGATGAAAGGTGGGACTTTGCAGTTTCAGAAAATAATTTTGGAGCCTAGGTTTAAAAATGACAGACACTGTAAATACAAATTATAGATATACATTGTAAATAATAACTAACCTATCAAAACACTTGTCCGCGAAGTGCTTCGAGCAAAGGCGCGTATGTGCAAACGACTTAAAGTTTTTCCGTTTCAGGGCCTGTATCCAAAGCTGCCTTCAGTTTTCATCCTTACGGAACCTATGTGTAGCAACGAGAAACGATTATACTTACTTCTGTAACCGAATTATCACAGATACTTTCCAAAATGTAATATCAGTCTGACTTTACAGGCATCACTTTCATCACTTTAATTTACGTGATACTCTATTTCAAGTGTAAAAAACATATAAAAGTCACTTCAGCAGATTTCAATAAACGCATCTGCACTATCTTAGACACACTTACACGTGAATTGTAATGCCATTTCCCCGACAAAACGTTGAGTACAGCCATAAGCGCAACACGAAACAACCATGTTTTGCCAACATTCACTTGACTTCAGCCCAGAGATGTTGGAGCCACGAAAATGACGTCAGGGCCAGTCTATTATATTTATGGTCGAAGGCAGCTACTCACAAGTATCCAGTCTGGGTTGTTATTATCGCGTGGAAGCGAAACTTGATAGATGTTCTAATGCGTTAATGCTGAACCGATTTACGCTGGAAACAAATTGGTTGCAATTTTGGCCACCAGGTGCAAATCTAGCGCTGTGAATTCAAGAAAGACGTACAGAAATGTTTCCTTATGTAATGAATTAGAAACGGGACGTGAGAGGAATAGATCAAACAAGTGAGAGAGGCATAATGTTGATTTTATTATTAACCGCCGCTTACATAATCTGTTCAATATGAACACAAGAGAGGTCGAAGAGCTGCTGGATTCGTGAAACGACTTGGTCAACCGTTGCTCGCAGCAGTTCCGTTGGAAACTGAGCAACGTGTTCCTGTATATTGGCCTTCAGAAGAGGCACAGACCGAACGCGTCCCTGGTGAACGGGTTCTTTTAGATACCCCCAGAGCCAGAAGTCAGATCCATTTAGGTCAGGTGGTCTTGCAGGCCATTCATCTGGAAAATGTCAGAAGATAATACTTTCTGGTAGGTTGCATTAAGCAGTTCTTTCAGTGGGAGAGTGACGTGAGGTGTTACGTCATACTGTTTTCAAACAGTAGTTTCCAAAGCAGTAATCACATGTTGCACAAGGAGGTCTCGAAAACGCGCAGCCGTCATGGCACACTTGACAGGCAATGTGAGTGTAATTTCTTCAAAGAACAACGGATCGAGAGTAAAAATGCTTGGGAATCCACACCACAGTCACATATGAGGAGTGCAATGGCTCTTCGTGCATAACACGCGATTTAAGAGTACCCCGAATTCTGCAATTCTGTGTATTCACTCCATCCTCTAATGTAAAATGTGCCTCGCCACAACCATAGAATAATACCTGGCCACATTTCAATTTTCGATTCGTGCCAGAAACCAAAAGTAAATTCAAGGTATTCGCTGTGAACGACGCAGTTCCAGTTCCGCATAGTCTGGATCCTGTACAGTTATCGGTGTAAAACAGACTGCAAAAACTTTCAGTACTGTTGATTATGGGATGGACAATTCTCGTTGCACTGCACGGGCCCTAGCACTACGTGGGGCATGTGCTGTATGGACAGTTACACCAACAGCGACCTCTTCAATATAACTTCCACCGGGATAGGACGTTTCCTCTTGCAGGTTCCACACCAAGCTCACCAGTGTTTCCGAATTTCATTATCACCTTCTTTAAATCATCTGATGACACTGGGCCTCTCCCCAGACCTATCAGTCAGCGACGCTCTCTCAATTGCAGCACTGAAATTGCTTCCGTTCGCATAAAACAGTTATCTTTTCGATAGACATACTGTTCATTCGTGCTATGGCTTGTCAAAGGACAGTGTGAATTGCATATCGTTATACAAACAGTGTACAGTGCCAGAATTGCACCTGGGACTGAGCGAGGTGGCGCAGTGGTTAGCACACTGGACTCGCATTCGGGAGGACGACGGTTCAATCCCGTCTCCGGCCATCCTGATTTAGGTTTTCCGTGATTTCCCTAAATCGCTTCAGGCAAATGCCGGGATGGTTCCTTTGAAAGGGCACGGCCGATTTCCTTCCCCATCCTTCCCTCACCCGAGCTTGCGCTCCGTCTCTAATGACCTCGTTGTCGACGGGACGTTAAACACTAATATCCTGCTCCTGCTCCTGCACCTGGTGGCCACAATTGGAACTAATTTGCTTTTGAGCTTAAGTCGGTCCCGTGTTAACGCTTTAGGATATCTACCAAGTTCCACTGCCATACGATAATTGCGGCCCACACAGGACGTCCCTGTGTAGCTGCACTTTCATTATACTCACCCAGTATAAAGTGGAGCGTGTCTAATACGGAAACTAACTAACCTATGGACATCACACATATCCATGCCCGAGGCAGGATTCGAACCTGCGACCGTAGCAGCCGCGCGGTTCCAGACTGAAGCGCCTAGAACCGCTCGGCCATACCGGCCGGCAAAGAAATGTACTGCCTGCGTTATTTTCTGCCAGTTTCAGTTTATTTGCAGTACTCTAAGTGACAGTATGATGTCGAATATAAAGTATACGAGGTACGTCCACAAAGTAAGTTCCGTTTGGTTATATAAAACAAACGTGTACAGATACAGAAAAAATATTTATTGTAAAAAAATCTACAACTAACTACTTTTCTATATAGCTTCCGAAATTTTGTAGGCACTTGTCATAGCGTGGCACCAGTTTTTGTATGTCTTCTTCATAGGAGGTTGCCGCCTATGTATTCAACAATGTGATAACATGTTCTTTCAGCTCGTCATCATCATTGAAGTGTTGACCACCATGGACAGATTTTAGGTGTAAGAAGAGATTAAAGTCGCTAGGAGCGCTGTCCGGGCTGTACGGAGGATGATTAAACGCGTCCCAGTGAAATTCCCGTAAGAGTTGTTTGGTCACATTTGCCGTGTGAGGTCGGGCATTATCGTGGAAAAAAACAACACTTTTTGACAATAATCCTCGGCGCTCGTTCTTTATTGCGCGGCGCAATTTCTTAATGGCCTCGCAGTAACCATGTGCATTGATAGTTTGGCCTCCTGGTAAGAAATCAATCAGCAAAATGCCTTTTCTGTCCCAAAAAACGGTGCACATGACTTTTCGAGGTGTCAAGATTTGTTTAGGCTTAACCCTCGTTGGGGATGAAGTGTGGCTCAATTCCATTGATTGCCGTTTTGTTTCAGGGGTGTCGTACGATACCAAAGTTTCATCCCCCGTGACTATCTAAGAAAGATACCATCGCCTTCTTCATTGTTGCGTGTCAAAAACAGAAGTGCACTGCCCATCCGTTGTTTTTTGTATTGTTCAGTAAGAATTTTGGGTACCCAACGTGAGCAAAGTTTTCGAAATTTGTTTTTCAGTAAAAATTTCATGAATTAGTGACCGGGAGATTCGCGGAATTTTCATAGCCAGGGCACTAAGTGTAAACTTACGATTGTGCTTAATCTTCTCTTCAATTGTGTGAACCAGTTCATCAGTAACCACAGGTGGGCGTCCACTTCGTTCTTCATCGTGCACTTGATCACGTCCTTCATTGAAGAGTCTGATCCATGTTGTAACCATTGAATCACTCATAGCATTTTGTCCGTAAACCTCGTAGCTTTGCCGATGACTTTCCTTTGGTTTAACTTTCTTTGCATTTGGAAAACGAATCACAGATCTGATTTCACACGCAGCGGCATTTTCAATTACAGCTGACATTATAAAGAAGCACTACAAAGCACACGTCGGCAGCAGCGATCTCCTTGAGTCAGAGTTAACTGCCGCGCATGCTCGGAACTGCGATCATAGCGCTGCCGGGGATAGAAATAGAAACGGAACTTACTTTGTGGACGACCCTCGTATATTGTTAACACTTAATGAAAAGATTAAAGTGATCGAGGCGAATGGGAAATAATGTTGTGTTTGAAATGCGGTAAATCATAAATTTATGAAACTATAGGAAACAAGGATAAGATACGGGATGAATGGGTTAAAGGGAATGAGCAAATGAAAGGAAAGGCGAGGAAGACGGGAAATGATGAAATAAACGAGATAGTGTGGGAATGGTTCGTAAGTGCGCGGCCAAAAAGCTTTCCTTTGTCTGGACGCATGTTGCAGATTGAGGCCCTGAAAGTCGCTAATGAGCTTGGGAATGCGGAGTTTATTGCATCTACAAGATGGCTGGACAGTTTCAAAGCTAGACACAACATTTTGTGGAATGAAGTAGATGAGGAAGTTAAGGATGTGCAGGAAAATTTAGCAACGGAATGTAAGACAATACTGCGGAGCCTAAATACGAATTATGATCCGGAAGACATGTTCAAAGCCTGTGAAATGTGACTGTTTTATCGCTCACTTCCTTCAAAATCTCTAGCAATTCGAAGTGAAAAGTGCATCGGCAAAGAAATATCCCAGGAAAAACTCACAATACTGCCGTGTGGAAAAGTGTAAAGTGAAATAGAGAAGCTATTGACTATTAGAAAGACAGAAAAAAACAGTTGTTTCAAAAACAAAAGTCGGTAGGCTTCCAGTCACAAGCTGAAATAATAAAAAGGCGTGGTTGGTGAGTGGTATTACGGAACAGTGACTGGGCTATTTCAATGCCAAAATGAAAAAAAGGAATTCCAGAAGTTCTCTTTTCCTAGACAATGCAATCGCCCACCCGAAAGTATCAAATATGTAATTGGATTAGTTCCCGCCGGTTGCAACCAGCCTCACATGGAGCGCGGGATTATTTACACATTCAAGTCCCATTACAGGAGATTTTTCATACAGTCTCTTATTCTTAGTGTTGAAGAAGTCTAAAGTGCAATTGCTCATGCAAACCCAGTTTTTACGGTATCTTGAATGCAGTAAAGAAGACTGGACTAGCAGTAAGGGGAATAAAGCCCGAAACGGTCACTAAGTGCTCCAAAAAAGCGAGGTTTGCAAGTGATGAACAAGGCGCTTCTGTACTCATCAAAACTGAAGAAAATGCAGCAGCAATTGCTGAATTATTTCAAAACAAAACATTTTAAGTGGTCGAAATGACTGTAGTCAAAGTGATGTCTTTCTATCAACTCACTCTACTTTTACTTTAGCAACAGATCTAACAGAAATCCGCAACGCAGAAGATGATGAGAACTCCGGACACTGCAAGAGGGCTGTACGAGCAATGATCACACGCACGGCACAGCGGACACACCAGGAACCGCGGTGTTGGCCGTCGAATGGCGCTAGCTGCGCAGCATTTGTGCACCGCCGCCGTCAGTGTCAGCCAGTTTGCCGTGGCATACGGAGCTCCATCGCAGTCTTTAACACTGGTAGCATGCCGCGACAGCGTGGACGTGAACCGTATGTGCAGTTGACGGACTTTGAGCGAGGGCGTATAGTGGGCATGCGGGAGGCCGGGTGGACGTATCGCCGAATTGCTCAACACGTGGGGCGTGACGTCTCCACAGTACATCGATGTTGTCGCCAGTGGTCGGCGGAAGGTGCACGTGCCCGTCGACCTGGGACCGGACCGCAGCGACGCACGGATGCACGCCAAGACCGTAGGATCCTACGCAGTGCCGTAGGGGACCGCACCGCCACTTCCCAGAAAATTAGGGACACTGTTGCTCCTGGGGTATCGGCGAGGACCATTCGCAACCGTCTCCATGAAGCTGGGCTACGGGCCCGCACACCGTTAGGCCGTCTTCCGCTCACGCCCCAACATCGTGCAGCCCGCCTCCAGTGGTGTCGCGACAGGCGTGAATGGAGGGACGAATGGAGACGTGTCGTCTTCAGCGATGAGAGTCGCTTCTGCCTTGGTGCCAATGATGGTCGTATGCGTGTTTGGCGCCGTGCAGGTGAGCGCCACAATCAGGACTGCATACGACCGAGGCACACAGGGCCAACACCCGGCATCATGGTGTGGGGAGCGATCTCCTACACTGGCCGTACACCACTGGTGATCGTCGAGGGGACACTGAATAGTGCACGGTACATCCAAACCGTCATCGAACCCATCGTTCTACCATTCCTAGACCGGCAAGGGAACTTGCTGTTCCAACAGGACAATGCACGTCCGCATGTATCCCGTGCCACCCAACGTGCTCTAGAAGGTGCAAGTCAACTGCCCTGGCCAGCAAGATCTCCGGATCTGCCCCCATTGAGCATGTTTGGGACTGGATGAAGCGTCGTCTCACGCGGTCTGCACGTCCAGCACGAACGCTGGTCCAGCTGAGGCGCCAGGTGGAAATGGCATGGCAAGCCGTTCCACAGGACTACATCCAGCATCTCTACGATCGTCTCCATGGGAGAATAGCAGCCTGCATTGCTGCGAAAGGTGGATATACACTGTACTAGTGCCGACATTGTGCATGCTCTGTTGCCTGTGTCTATGTGCCTGTGGTTCTGTCAGTGTGATCATGTAATGTATCTGACCCCAGGAATGTGTCAATAAAGTTTCCCCTTCCTGGGACAATGAATTCACGGTGTTCTTATTTCAATTTCCAGGAGTGTATTACATGCGTAAACGATGTTATGCAATTTGTAGGGCCCACACACTCTCCAAAGCTGTTGGAACTACGGTACAGTGCAAAACTGCGTAGAAACAATACATCTGAACAGGAAATTCAGATTTCCCTCTTTGATATGTGGCGAAAAAATAAAATGAAAAGCAAATAAACACTGGCACCATATGTATACACCACAACAGACGAATTTACCGTTACAGTAAAAATATAGACATACCGTATTATGTATCAATTATTGTAATTAGTATAATACTCTAGTATTGTATTGTGCAATATACAGGAAGTGAACATCTAGCGTACAGAAGTAAAGATACGTAAATACATGCATAATTAAAAAGTTATACTTTTTTGCATGATGCTAGACAATTTTTATATAGCCTAATGTGTTTTGTTTAGAATAGAAATTTGTTCAATTTGGAAAATTGTTTTAGTATCAAGTGATTCCGTTTTCAACGAGTTTTACTTACGCATACGTTGCCCTGTGATCGTGTCTTGATTGCATGTCGACGATGTGTTACTGTGTCTGACACCTCTCCGAAGTCTTAAGAGTCTGGCTCTTCACCTTTGGATCCAAGTTGTTTTTTTTTTTCCTCCGTGTCTGTGCGGATTATGTGAGATAATCTTGTTCTCCTCCTAGAAGATCAAAATGTTTGAGGTTAGAATGCGTTCTAGGACCCCACAACAGAAGAACGCCAGCGATATTAATCTGTAATCTGTGTGCACCTGACCTTTTACCCACTTTGTGAGCAGGGGTGACATGCAAATTTTTTTTCCAATTTATTCGCTGTGCAAGAGATTGTCGATAAATATGAGCTAGGAAAGGCACTGATTCCGCAACGTAGTCAATGTAAAGCCAAACTGCAATTCCGTCAGGGTCTGGTGCCTTCTTCACTCTGAATATTTTTGAATGTTCAGGGGCCTGATATCCACAGTTCTCGTTTTTTAGTCTCTGCAGCGGCAGACTTGGTATACTGTTATCTTCATTCCTAAATATACCCGTCACAGTTTTCGTACGGCTCTCTATGGCCAGGAGCGAGATAATGCATGAAACTCTTGATCAGAGTTACGTCGTGCCTGGCTTTCAGAAAGAGCTTACAAAGTGCGAGTTAAAGCCTGATGTTCTAGAGCCGCTTCCAGTTTCGCCTCCCGATCTTCACTGAATTCTTGAGACCGCGTAGTCCTCTGTCTTTTAGCCTTTCTAGTGTATTGAGCAGCACACAGCCATTTCCTAGCGATTTTTACTCGTAACTAAATCAAAATATAATAAGTAGGCACACAAATCACATAGCAGACTCAATAAATTCGTCTTTCCTAGCCAAGAAGTCAAATATAAGAAAACCTATGGCAAGAAGCAAAGCGATTTAGTTAAGTGTTTAAAACAAAAAACGATATCAGTAAATCTGTATAGGCTATCGTAACCAAGTAAAGTCAGTATTAGTTTCTATTCGTAAAGGTAAGACTGCAGCTCTTAATTCTGTCGCTGACGTGAACTTCAGAAAATACTTACGTCGCTTAAGTAAAAAGAAAAACAAATGTGCCATCTATTGGTTCTTTCTTGTACTAAGAAACCAACAGTGACATATATTGTTTCTTCCGTTTACTACACCGAACTGCTAAGCTGAACTGACTACTAAAACTTGAAATTAAGAGATATTTTTTTCTGTGAGCCGATTTCGATGAAGGAAAGCCTATACGTCGCCCGAAACTACGCTAAAGTTATCCATGAAAACCCCATGAAAATTTGCCAAGTAGTTCTAGAGATTAGCATGTTCAGACAGACAAAGATTTTAAAAATCGTCGTATTGTATTTTGTTGCGCTCCCTGCATAATCCACAATTTGTTTTTAGCAAACATTTTCAGTGCACAGACACGAAAGTTGTACAGTTTTGTTATTGGTATATAGATGCTAATGGAACTCAGTACGTCCTATTGGGCGGCGAATGCTGAACTGAAACGAAACTTACACCGTGTGTGCTCCATAGAAGCACAGTACATCCACTAATCTTCTTAATGTAAGTAAACAGTTCGTCAAATGAGGTCATTAGCATTATTACATTCTTAGCTTACGAAGTTACTGTCTACAGGAAAATACACGATTATTCATGAAACGACTGTTGGAATAACTATGGATTTCCCATAGTCTCCGGCAGTGGCCAAATTCTTTATGGAGCAGGCTGAGCAACATGCATTAAATTTGGCTCCATTTCGTCCGTCTTCATTTTATCGTTATTTTGACGATACGTTTGTGGTGTAGCCACATGGCTGCTCTTGAGCAGTTTCTTGAAAACATGAATAGCACGCATCCAAGCATCTAGTTCACTGTCGAAGCCGACAGAGAAGGAATGTGGCCATTTTAATCTTTTGTGCAACGAAATCTGATGGGTCTCTCGGCCACTCTGTGTACAGCAGACTGATGCAAATGGTTCATATCCCAGCGCACAGAGTTTCCACCATCCAGTCCAGAAGAGATCGGCTTTAAATACATTGATGTACAGAGCTACAACTGGTTCTGACGAGGACCATTTTGATTCCTAAATTAACCATCCAAAGTATGTTTTCCGAAAGAACGGTTACGGTTATAAGAATCAACGGTAACAAATGTAACCCGACCAGCGGATATAATCTTAGCAGTGCATGCAAGCAAGCAGTAGACGCTGAACAAAAATAGAGAAATTGTGTACGCTCCTACAGGAGATGTGGCGCCACGAGTGCTTACGTAATTGCTAACCAATCTCAAGCCCTCTACGAGATATATACAGCACAGTAGCAGTACCCATGACAGTCAGTTGCTCTTGATGAAGAAAATGATGGTAATGGTCGAAAGCTTGTGGTTTTATCCAAAGCTGAAGGGAAGGACTTCGTTCTGAAACGCAGGAAGACATCGACAAAATTTACACTTTCTGTAATGAATGGCAGCTTTCTTTAAACGTGCATAATTGGAAAACAACACTGACAAGAAAGAGAAATACCTCTATAGCATCCAACTGCGTGATGATTGGTAAATATGTAAGCCTATGACATTCTTTATTTACAAATACAGATACTTTCCATTTCTGAAGAGAAATTTGTTAACATCGTGGATAGATTTAAGTGTCAGGAAGTCATTTTTGAAAATATTTGTATGGAGTGTAGCCATGTATGGAAGTGAAACATGGACGATAAATAGTTTGGACAAGAACAGAATAGAAGCTTTCGAAATGTGGTGCTACAGAAGAATGCTGAAGATTAGATGGGTAGATCCCATAACTAATGAGGAGGTATTGAATAGAATTGGGGAGAAGAGGAGTTTGTGGCACAACTTGACATGAAGAAGGGACCGGTTGGTAGGACGTGCTCTGAGGCATCAAAGGATCACCAGTTTAGTATTGGAGGGCAGCGTGGAGCGTAAAAATCGTAGAGGGAGACCAAGAGATGAATACACTAAGCAGATTCAGAAGGATGTAGGTTGCAGTAAGTACTGGGAGATGAAGTAGCTTGCACAGTATAGAGTAGCATGGAGAGCTGCATCAGACCAGTCTCAAGACGGAAGACCACAACAACAACAATATGAGACCATAAGAAAGGCTGAACGGTATAGAAAGCTCCTTTCAGTTGTTGTGTTGGAGGAAAGTCCTTAGAATTCCACGGACTGCAAAAAGAACGAATAGGTCAGTATTACAGCAAAAAAAAACCATATCGCTCCTTGGAAAGTGTGGTACTGAAATGGAAACTGATCAACTGTAGATAGGGCACATCATGAGAAGAAAAGATTCGCTGGAAAAGACTTTAATGTTGGAGAAGATCGAAGACACAAGGAGAAGCGGGCGACAAATGATGAGACGGATCGATGGCATCACAGACGCAATGCATTCCAATCTGCAAACTATTTGGGAGATTGTACAGGGCGAAAGAAATTGGCGTGGAATCACGGAGAGTCGTAATCGACTAATCAATTAGAGAGAGAGATTGGGGAGGGGAGGGGGGAGAGAGAGAGACTAAAAAACGAAATTGAATGGGACAAACACTAAAATCTGTAGTACGTCACTCTAAAATTTTGAAGGCTTCGATTTGTTGGAAGGGTTCTGTCAAAACGCAATGCATCTGCAAATGAAATCACATATAAAACGGTAGTGCGATTGATTCTATGGCACTGCTCCAGCTCGTGGATTGATTCTCTAGTAGGCACAACAATAGACATCGAATGAACGCAGAGATTCATTGCTAAGATCGTAACAGGTCAGCATTGCCCCTAGGAAAGTATCTGCAGGCAACTTAAATGACAATCTTCGTAAGACCGGCGATGTTGTTCATGGGAAAGCCGGTTCAGTATATTTACAGGATCGGTATTTGAGGACAACTGTGTCACAGTTCTGCTGCTACTATCACGTATCTCTCGTATGGATGATGACAATAAAGTAAGAGAGATTAGGATGCGTTCCTGTTGACACTGTTGTGTTCTTCAGTCCAAAGACTGATTTGGTGTAAATGTCCAAAGTAGTCTACCCTGTGCAAGCCTCTCCATCTCTGCTAAGTACTGAAATCTGTTTCCATTGGAAGTTGCCACCTGCAGTCAAGCCTTCGTCTCCCTCTTCAAGTTTTACCGCACACAGTTGCCTCCAACACTAAAGTGACAATTTATTGGTGCGTGAGGATGTGTCCTGTCAACCGATCCTTTCGTTTAGTCAAGTCGCCTCACAAATTTCTAACCTCCCTAATTTGAGTCAATACCTCGTTATTAGTCATCGGATCTACCCATCTAACTTTCAGCCTTCTTCTGTAGCAAAAGATTTCAAAATCTTCTCTTCTCTTCTTGCCTGTACTGCAGATCGTCCACGTTTCACTTTCGTATATGTCTCCATTACAGACAAATGATTTCCTTTTTTTCTTTTTCTTGCGCCTTTGTTCCGCATCTGCGCAAGGTCGGCATGCTTATTATCGTATGTCGCACGTTTAGTTTAAAAGCTGGCCACACGCCCTTTCAGTCCCCAAACCGTTACCTCCACACTGTCCCCCCCCCCCCCCCCCTCCCCCAGGCACAGAATATAATTATGTACCTCAACTGTCTGCCTGCAGTGCAATTGATGAGGAAGTGACGAAATTTTTCTGAGTGTTTGCTTATCTTGTACATGAGGTCGTACTAGGGTACAGCCCGGTATTCAACTAGTGGGATGTGGGAACTGCCTAACATCATATCCAGGGCTGGCCGGCACACCGACCCTCGTCGTTAACCCATCGGTTGCATTCGATCAGGGGCTGGCGCACCTCCCCGCCCGGAAGCGGCGTTTTGACACACTCGGCTACCCCGACAAGCATGACACTTCAATTTATATTTGGTGTTAATAAATTTCTGCTTCCTTCGGAAATGCTTTTCTTTAACGCCTGTTTACAGTTCATATCCTCTCTACTTCGTTGATCGTTATTTTTCTGCTCAGTCGCGCGGGGTAACCAAGTGGTCTTGGGAGGCTTGTCACGGTCCGTGCGGCTCTCCCCGTCGGAGATTCGAGTCCTCCCTCGGGCATGGGTGTGTGTGTTGTCTCTAGCGTAAGTTAGTTTAAGTTAGATTAAGTACTGCGAAAGCTTAAGGACCGATGACCTCAGCAGTTTGGTGCCATACGACCTTACCACAATTTTTTTCCAAAATTTTGCTGCTCAAGCACCAAAACTCACCAACTAGTATCCCAGTCTCATTTCGTTGATTTATTTTCGATTGCACAGTCTTATTTAATTCGACTATACTTCATTACTCTTGATTTACTGTTTCGCGCTCATCCTATAACCTTCTTTCAAGATGCCATCCATTCCAATCAAGCGATGATCAAAGTTATTTTGTCTCCTTTCACAATATTACAATTTCATCTGCAAATATTATAGGGTGCATACAGAGGTGAATTGATAATCATTTTTCCCTCACTCAATACGTGAATGAAATAGTACATAAAATTGTAACAAAATAGGCTTTTCCTAGTCTTGTACAACGGGTTGAGAAATCTATGTGTAAATGTGGATATATTTTCGGTTGTATATGGGGCGATAAGAAAGCTTCCATTCGAGGGCTGTACAGTCCGGAATCGGTAGGCCAATCAGGCGAAATTGCCGCGAGCACTGAGGCAAGCATCCAACCGGCGGACCAGGATGAAGATACTCATTTGGTAAAACACCTTACCCTGCTGTCTGAAAAAGTCGTAGCTGCCTGCTGTGCATTAACGTCCGACAGAAATCGTCGATCATTGAAGACCGTTTACAAGGTACCGAAGGCGTGATAATAACGTGGGAAGATATCTAGATTATAGGCTGGTGCTTCAGCGCCTTCCCCTTGAATTGGCTTAACTTCTGCATTACAAAATTTGCGATGTGGTGAGGTGCGTTATTGAACTGGATTGTACTATTGAATGCGTGAATTTCTAAGGGACCTAATTGCTGAGGTCATCGGTCCCTAGACTTACACACTACTTAAACTAATTTATGCTAAGAACAACACACCCACCCATGCCCGAGGGAGGACTCTAACCTCCGACGGGAGGGGCCGTACAATTCGTGACATGGCAAGTCTAACCGTGCACCCACTCCGCGCGGCTGACGTGCGTTATCATGAAGCATCAGCACCAATTGGAGCACAGTACCATAACGATGGTTTTCCGACGGGCACGTTTCCCCATACACATTCTTCATTCTCTGATAGATGCCTACGGGTGTCTGTCCTCCGGTTGCTAAGAAAAGAACAAAAGCACTTTGGTCCTATTTGGCCATATTTAGTAATAACCTCGTCGTAGTTCCCGTTTCCGCATTTCATGCACGCACGTCGGAAAGCCATGAATGCCTCACTGATCCCTGATCTACATGGCGACGCTTATATAGGCGGATTGGGGTCGCGCTGACACTGCAGCAACGCCCACAAAAAGAAACGGTTTGATCACTGCTTATCCATTTTGAGTGCCTATAGGCATACAAACACATTTTTTGGTTGGTCGATTTGGGGGGAGGGGAACAAACAGCGAAGTCGTCGGTCCCATCGGATGACGAAAGGATGGGGAAGGAAATCGGCCGTGCCCTTTCGAAGGAACCATCTCGGCATTTACCTGAAACGATTTAGGGAAATCACGGAAAACCTATATCAGGATGGCCGGGAGAGAGTTTGAACCGTCGTCCTTCCGAATGCGTGTCCAGTGTGCTAACCACTTCACTATCTCGCGCATCTCGCTCGGTACTTGGTGATGGCCTTCTACAGCGTACGTATCAGCTGTATGTCGCCAGAGGACAAGGAAGAAAAAATTAAAGAGATACATACTCCTACAAAGTCTTACCCCCGGTCGTTCTTCCCGCGAAGAATTCGCAGCTGGAACAGGAAAATGATGAATTACTGTAGTAGAAAAATAGCACGCGCCACATACCCAAGGTGATTCACGGAGTATAGCTGCAGTGAAGGTGAGTAGATATTTGGCCAAAATACAGTGGAACCATGATTTTCTACAGTATTAATTTCTTTTACAAGACATTTGCATCTCCCTTAGTAAAAAAAAAATTCTAAAAATCGATGTGTTACACAATTTTGGTATCAGTTTCCACATGGAGCTCAATCTTACAAAACAGTTATTCAGATTTCTCAGCAGTATATACAAGATTGAAGAATTGTTTCAGAGTCTGCCTTGTGACAACAAGTAGACACTAAAAGCGGTGTGAAACTTTCTGGCTAACCAAAACTGTGCGGCTAACCGGTACTCAGACCTGCGACATTTCGCGCGCAAGTGATTTACCGACTGGGCTATCCACTCACGACTTACGATCCGCCCTCGCAGCTTTATTTCCTCCAATACCTCTTCCGCTGCCTTCAGAGAGGTTCTACATACACTACTGGCTATTAAAATTGCTACACTAAGAAGAAATGCGGATGATAAACGGGTATTCCTTGGACACATATATTATACTGGAACTGACATGTGATTACATTTTCACGCAATTTGGGTGCATAGATCCTGAGAAATCACTACGCAGAACAACCACCTCTGGCCGTAATAACGGCCTTTATACGCCTGGACATTGAGTCAAACAGCGCTTGGATGGTGTGTACAGGTACAACTGCCCATGCAGCTTCAACACGATACCACAGTTCTTGAAGAGTAGTGACTGACGTATTGTGACGAGCCAGTTGCTCGGCCACCATTGACCAGACGTTTTGAATTGGTGAGAGATCGGGAGGATGTGCTGGTCAGAGCAGCAGTCGAACACTTTCTGTATCCAGAAAGACCCCTACAGGACCTGCAACATGCGGTCGTGCATTATCCAGCTGAAATGTAGGGTTTCGCAGGGATCTAATGAAGGGTAGAGCCACGGGTCGTAACACATCTGAAATGTAACATCCATTGTTCCAAGTGCTATCAATGCGAACAAGAGGTGACCGAGACGTGGAACCAGTGGCACCCCATACCATCACGCCGGGTGATACGCCAGTATGGCGATGACGAATACACACTTCCAATGTGCGTTCACCGCGATGTAGCAAAACACGGATGCGACCATCATGATGCTGTAAACAGAACCTGGATTCATCCGAAAAAATGCCGTTTTGCCATTCGTGCACCGAGGTTCGTCGTTGAGTACACCATCGCAGGCGCTCCTGTCTGTGATACAGGGTCAAGGGTAATCGCAGCCATGGTCTCCGAGCTGACAGTCCATGCTGCTGCAAGCGCCGTCGAACTGTTCGTGCAGATGGTTGTTGTGTTGCAAACGTCCCCATGTGTTGACTCAGGGATCGAGACGTGGCTGCACGATCCGTTACAGCCATGCGGATAAGATGCCTGTCATCTCGACTGCTAGTGATACGAGGCCGTTGGGATCCAGCACGGCGTTCCGTATTACCCTCCTGAACCCACCGATTCCATTTTCTGCTAATAGTCATCGGATTTCGACCAACACGAGCAGCAATGTCGCGATACGATAAACCGCAATCGCGATAGGCTACAATCCGAACTTTATCAAAGTCGGAAACGTGATGATACGCATTTTCCTCCTTACACGAGGCATCACAACAACGTTTCACCAGGCAACGCCGGTCAACTGTTATTTGTGTACGAGAAATCGGTTGGAAACTTTCCTCGTGTCAGCACGTTGTAGGTGTCGCCACCGGCGCCAACCTTGTGTGAATGCTCTGAAAAGCTGATCATTTGCATATCACAGCATCTTCTTCCTGTCGGTTAAATTTCGCGTCTGTAACACGTCATCTTCGTGGTGTAGCAATTTTAATGGCCAGTAGTGTACTTTGCGCGAATGCGTACTCGAATAGCTCAGTTGACAGAGCACTTTCCGCTGAAACGCAAGTGTCCCAGGTTCGAGTCCCGGTGCGGCAGACAGTTTTAATCGCCCAGGAAGTTATAAATCTCCGCTGCAGAGTGAAAATTCTATGTGGTGAGTGAGAGCGGTGTCGGTGTGGCAGGATAATGCAGCCGGTGCTGCTGGGGTACCTGCTGGACTACTTCACGCCGCCGCGCACCATGAGCAAGCACGTGGCGGCGCTGTACGCGGGCGGCGTCGTCGCGGCCACCGGCCTCAGCGCGCTGCTCTTCAACCACTACATGCTGGACGCGCTGCGCACCGGCATGCGCGTGCGCACCGCCTGCTGCTCGCTCATCTACAGGAAGGTGAGCCCGCTGCGCCGCGCTCTTCTCTGATTCTGTGCCTCTCTTCCATCACCTAGCGGTTGGCCGCGCACGCGAGTTGCTAGCGATCACAGCAACACGGCGCTGAATCCGACCTTGCCCTTATGTCTTACACCGAGGGAGGGGCGGGGGGTGGGGGGGTAGACGAAATTATATGGCATGCTGATTCTATTTATAGACGCGGCCATCGGAGCACAAAAAGGCTCCTGTTTAATGAAAGAGTCTGACTGAAAAGTGAAGTACCAGTTGGCTCAATCTACCTTCTTCACCATCTTTAATTTGTTTTTTTGCAGAAATATTGCATGCGGACACATTTAACATGCGCCTCACCTGTCACCCCCACAAGCTGCCCTAATTGTAACTCGCTCACACCCACTAGTCCATCGCTGTAAGTCTCACATGTCCATCCACTCCCAACTGCCCATTGTCTCAAGCTCACTCCGCCCTACTGGTTTTCATTACCTCTGTGTTACTCTCCAGCTTATCACGGTCTCCTGTCTCATAGCCACAGTGACCGTAGTTCTGTCCTGCTACTAGTGTCTGTTCTCACTGTCACTGTCTCCTCCTGCTCTCTCGTACTCTTATTATAGTGAAGAGCCAAGGGAACTGCTACACTTGCCTAATATCGTGTAGGCCCACGGCGAGCACGCATAAGTGCCGCAACACGACTAATGTCTGAAGTAGTGCTGAAGGGAATCGATACCATGAATCCTACCGAGCGAGGTGGCGCAGTGGTTAGCACACTGGACTCGCATTCGGGAGGACGGCGGTTCAATCCCGTCTCCGGCCATCCTGATTTAGGTTTTCCGTGATTTCCCTAAATCGCTTCAGGCAAATGCCGGGATGGTTCCTTTGAAAGGGCACGGCCGATTTCCTACCCCATCCTTCCCTCACCCGAGCTTGCGCTCCGTCTCTAATGACCTCGTTGTCGATGGGACGTTAAACACTAATCTCCTCCTCCTCCTCCTCCTCCATGAATCCTGCAGCGCTGTCCATAAATCTGTAAGAGTACGCGGGGGTGGAGATCTCTTCTGAACAGTACGTTGCAAGGCACCCAGATATCCTCATTGTTCATGCCTGGAGAGTTTGGTGGCCAGCGGAAACGCTTAAGCGCCGAAGAGCCTGGAGTCACTCTGTAGCAATTCTGGACGTGTGTGGCGTCGTATTGCCCTGCTGGAATTACCCAAGTCCGTTGGAATCCACAATGGACATGAATGGATGCAGGTGACAGACAAGATGCTTACGTACTTGTCACCTGTCACAGTCGTATCTAGACGTATCAGGAGTCCCGTATCACTCCAACTGCACACGCCCTACATCATTACTGAGCCTCCACCAGCTTGATCAGTCACCTGCTGACATGCAGGATCTATGGCTTCATGAGGTTGTCTTTATACCCATACACGTCCATCCGCTCGATACAATTTGAAACTGGACTCATCCGACCAGGCAACAACATATTTCCATTCATCAACAGTCCAGTGACGGTATTGACGGGCCCAGGCGAGGCGTAAAGCTTTATGTCGTGCCGTCATCAGGGGTATACGAGTGGGCTTTAGACTCCGAAAGCCCATATCGATGAGGTTTCGTTGAATGGTTCGCACGCTGACACTTGTTGATGGCCCAGCACTGAAATCTGCAGCAATTTGCGGAAGCGTTGCACTTCTGTCACGTTGATCGATTCTCTTCAGTCGTCGTTGGTCCCGTTCTTGCAGGATCTTTCTCCGGCCTCAGCGATGACGAAAATTTGATGTTTTATCGGATTCCTGATATTCACGGTAGTCTCGTGAAATGGTCGTACGAGAATATCCCCGCCTCATCGGTGCCTCGGAAATGCTGTGTCCCATCGCTCGTGTGCCGACTGTTAAACCACGTTCAAACTCGCTTAAATCTTGTAACTACGAAGGCTTTCCCTGCGTAATAATTGATAATATTCTTCTCGGGTATGCAGCCGGATCATAACGTCTTCATGACACAATATCTCCACGGTCCAACTGGCCGCCATCTTCAGGTGAGAGTGCTGGTGCACGATCTCGCCGGAACTGACTTCCCAGCGCAAGCGGCGGCGCCTATATAGGCCGCAGAAGACCCATAACGCGGGCGCGAGAAGGTGCCGTAACTGCCCTCTAGCGCAGTAAACATACCGCACCGCCAGTGATGGAAACAGGCGAAATCGAGATATCGCTGTCAAAAATTTAAAAAAAAATATTTTATTTTATTCCGACGATCGAAACACAGACAGTTGTTTTTTAACGTCAGATAACACAGGGTCGCAAGTCTTACTTAAAAGATAACGCTTGTCTCTATTAATAAGATTGTCAGATAAACGAATCTCTGTGGATTCTTTTAAAACACAGTCCCAATAGCGAGATGCAGGAGCAACCATTTGTGTCTCGTCATATAGCATTCTGTGTCCCTCGGTAAGACAGTGCTCCGCCACTGCAGATTTCCCAGGTTGAAGCAGCCGTGTGTGCCGCTGATGCTCAACACATCGATTCTGAACGGACCGGATTGTCTGACCAATATAAGCCAAGCCTTCCCACAGTGGAAAGGGATCTTGTACACACCGGGCTTCCTCAAACCCAAGTCATCCGTTATAGAGCCAAGAAGTGCTCTAATCTTGGATGGCGGACGAAAAATACTTTTGATATGATATCTTTTCAGAATTCTTCCTATCTTCGAGGAAATGCTCCCAGCAAAAGGCAGAAAAGCCACCGATTTCCAGGTATCTTCTGGTGGTTCAGGCGAAGGTCCAAACCGGAAAGCACGACGGATCTGTTTATCTGTATAGCCATTCTGCTTGAACACAACCTTAAGATGGTCCAATTCTTGTGTCAAGCTTTCTTCATTTGAAATGGCATAAGCTCTTCTCGCCAACGTCCGCAGGACCCCCGTACGCTGGAACGATGGATGACAGCTAGAAGCATGCAGGTAACGGTCAGTGTGCATTTTTTTTTTTTTTTTTTTTGTCATCAGCCTACTGACTGGTTTCATGCGGCCCGCCACGAATTCCTTTCCTGTGCTAACCTCTTCATCTCAGAGTAGCACTTGCAGCCTACGTCCTCAATTATTTGCTTGACGTATTCCAATCTCTGTCTTCCTCTACAGTTTTTGCCCTCTACAGCTCCCTCTAGTACCATGGAAGTCATTCCCTCATGTCTTAGCATCCATCGTTAATCTCGCAGCGAGTGATGCCATGGAGATGACCTGTTTTGTTTTTCTTCCTGTTTGGCAGCCGACAAGGAAGGGGTTTAAATTTACCTTTCCTCGCGTTTATCAGGCATGCAATAGCACGAGCTTATGCAACTCACTGGTGATGGCACAAAAAAATCTTTTCTCATTTTTCTTGATGCATTTCTGCCCCCTTGGATCCTATGGCGTCCATCCTTCTCAGTTCTGATGGGGAGCACGGGAAATTCGTGGTCACTTTGCCCCCCACCTCCACTCCCTTTTTCGTAAAAAAATAGAGAAGTGCTAGAGTGTTTGGCTGGAAACTGAAATGTAGTGTCGAATCCCGACTGGGTCCCCTTTTTTACATTCTGCTTAGCATGCAGATCTCATTGATGTGGAGATTCGCCAGAAACGAAACGTGGTTCCGATTCCACGTTACACTGTAGCTCCCATTTTCCCAGTTGGATAACTGGTTAGGAACGTACAAGTGGCCTAAGTGACATCCAGTTGATTCCGATTGTTTCACGTGGTTCCGATTCCACGTTACACTGTAGCTCCCATTTTCCCAGTTGGATAACTGGTTAGGAACGTACAAGTGGCCTAAGTGACATCCAGTTGATTCCGATTGTTTCACGACAACTAGAAAGAGATGCAAGTCCAGTCGCGAAAGTTATATGAAAGTGATGATATCCATCTACTTCCAAATTGTGCACCGACGAGTGGTAGTTGTCTACTCACATGCTCTGCAGTAGCGTCGCAAGTGTTTGGGAGTTTATAACTTGAGTAGTGTTTCTGGCTTGATGTGTAGGACATGGTGGTTGTCTCGTCTCGTCCTTCGTTTTATGTGTGTCTGACTGCGATGTAGTCCGCTCCTGTTGTTTGTCATGGCGTCCAAGCGTTCATTTTATAAGCCATTGCCTAAAGTGCAGACCGGATCTTTCGAAATCCACGACTGATTAGATGATACTTTTCATGTTACATCGGACCAAGTGGATATCTCCTCTTTTGGCAATGAGATTTATGTGCTCTTGATTAAATTCGTGGATCCGCTTCAAGTAGACTAATACGAATTAAAGCATCGTATCCAGGCTTCCTTCCGGCGTAGAGGTGGTTTGAACACTATGATGCTCCTTGCAGATGTGGTCATTAAATATGTCAATGTTCAAATATTCAGTCTTCTTCCGGAGGTGCAGAATTTACCATAAGGAAGTTTGGCGCAATGCAGTGACGCGAGAGGAATTTGCTGTGAACGCTGGTGAAGTCAACACAGGCTCGAATGTTATAGCGTTATAAGTTCGATAGAAATGCAAATCAAAAAGAACATTCCGTCTCATTTGCAGGTTTGTGGATATTCTATTCATAATACGTACAGTGGTCATGTGGTGACGTGTTTTCTGTACACCGAAAGTGGAAATCTTCGAATCAAATGCCTGCGGTGAGTTTTTGCTTTACAGTCTTCCTCGGAACAGCGCGGTAAATTAGGGATTATTATTATTGGTAATGAACTTGGAGCTACATTTTCCCTCGTTTCTGGTGATCATCCAAAAGTTTCCACTATCTCTGCGATTGCTTTTACACCGTTGTAATCAAAGCCTGACCCCGTACCTGCTACCGCTCGCACGTTGGCGCAAACGATTCGTAATAAATAATCGGCGCCGCAATGAGGATGGTGATGATTTAGTTGCTCCTTCTCCTGTCCCATCTTCCCCTGAGCCGTGTTTGTCTGTTACTCCTATAATTGGCGTAGTACCATACAGCTCTGGCGCTCTGGAGATCGGGGAGGGAGTCTCTGGTACTCCTGCTTCTCCTATGGAGCCGCCCCGGAGCTAGTGTGTATCGAAATCGGCTTCTTCGCAGCCACTACCACAAATACAATCAGTAATACAGCAGCGCCCTCGTGTTCCTCTGTCTGCTCTCAACGACGGGGATCGTGATTTGTTGCCTACTGTCACTCCCGTTGCAGAAATTGTTATCCAAGAGTTGTCTCCCGCTGTCTCTGAGATCCACACTGATTGCCTCCTTTAGAGAGTAGGCATGCCGTGCATAGTGACTCTTCTGTGAGGCAGGCCTCTAACCCTGGGAAGTCACAGATTGTTATGAAAGAGGTACAAAATCCGCCTGCGCTGCCGACTGCAGTGGCTATTACGCCTCGCAACCGGCGTAAATAACGTGTACAGCAGGGGCGTGCAGCAGCTCGGAAAACAACGAATTGTAAAGATTCAGTTGCCGCCTGTACTAGCCACTCGCTCTCGGATTCGTCACTGGGCTCCACGCTGGACTGTGGCGAGCGACTGGTGGAGTAGTCATGCTGCTCTGTCGCTGATTATGTGGTTTATCTTTTGAATTATGGAATGATTTCTAAGACATATGCACCAGCCACATCAAATGGTAACCGAGTGGAATCAGAGATGCGCCTAGCTTCGCTGTGTCAGTTTGTGCCGAAATCGTGTTCCTGCAATAGGTTCTAAGTTGGGCAACAAAATTAAAAGTATTACTTTTGCGAAACCACATAATTGTCTCCACTGCGGTGCGTTTGAAATTTGGGTCAAAGGCGCCTGGAACCTTTACAATCTTCCTCTGAAATGGTGCAAGATCATGGCACCTTGCGACACCATCTTCGTGCTCGACGATACTTGAAACAGCAGTGTCGGCACGTGTGAAAATAGGCCACAGCTCGGAAGTTCATGTAAGCTGTAAGGTGGATTAATGATGTCACATTGGTACCAAATTTCACGACAATTTTGACCAGCGTCACAGTGGACGTGTTACACGTTGAGAAGGTCGTCACAGCTCCTCATACCCACATTTCACCCCTTTTTTGACCTCTCTGCGATGGAGGTTAGAACCGCGACACTCAGCACTGAAGTCATGCGGTTTTCTTCGGTGACCGACGAAAACACTCCGGACACACTGCTTATCAGAATCGACAAAAGAAGGTCTCAGGGAGTGGCAGAAAGGGCGTCAATGAAACCACGCCTTCTCACACATTTCGAGATCGAAAATGACAGTTCGCAGTGCGATGATCAACACGAAAACGTTCTTCGCAACTTTTAACACTGCTGACGCCCTTGGACGTTTCAAACCTTCTCTTAGGACATCGTGGGGCTGCTTCCCCATTGAACGTGATGGTGCCCCCTTGGGGCGCAGCGCGACCGCAGTTTTTGCTCTCGCGTACAGGTTGGAACGACTAGGGACCGTTCAAAACCATTCGTCGAAATTTGACAGTGATCCGAAGCAGCAAAGATTACTTACGCTTTATCAACCCTCCTGTTTTCCGCCCTCGTGTGGCGTGATCATGCAGCATGCGGGAGTGAAACATTAACGCGTGCATGGATAAAGTGGCAAAGGCTCCCTCTAAGATACCTCAGTTCGGCAACAACCTCGGTGCCACGCAACTTCGTTAACGGTTGGTTGATTGAGTGGGGGGAGGGATCAAAGAGCGAGGCCAATGGCCCCATCGGATTTGGGAAGGATGGTAAAGGAAGTCAGCCGTACCCTTTCAAAGGAGTCACCTCGGGATTTTCCTGAAGCGATTTAGGGAAATCATGAAAACCTAAATCAGAATGGCCACACATAGGTTTGAACCGTTACCCTCCCGAAAGCGAATCGAGTGTCAACTTTATTGAGCTCGTTACAAATATTCCTATGAGAAAATTTGACACTAAATCAAACTGGCGGCTGCTCTTGCGCCCGAGGATATGCAAACCACACCCAAGGGGTACCGTAGGGGTTGTCTAACCTGCAGGCGCTAGAACAGCCGCCAGGCTGATTTTGTATAGAAATTTCTGAAGGAACATTTCTAAAGTGATCAACAAAGATGCGTGGGTGGCACCAAACGTGTTGCCGAACTAGAAGGTCTGAGAGGGACAATTTACCGTTTGATTCAATCACTTGTTAATGTTGCAATCAAATATGTTCGTGCCACAGGAGAGCAGGAAGAAGGAGGTGTGAAAAAGCACAAGTAACAGTTGCTGCTTCGGATCATGTTCAGACTTCGTCGAACGATTTTTAATGGTGCCTAGTGGTTCCAACCGGTACAGGAGAGCAAAAATTGTGGTCGCACTGCACTCTAAATGGGTGTGTTAACGTTCAAAGGGGGTGCAGCTCCACAATGTCATTAGAGAAGGGTTGGAACGACCGAGGGCGTCAGCAGTGTCAAAGGTTGTCAGGAACGTCTTCCCGTTGCTCATCACACTGCAAACTGTCATTTTAGACCGCGAAATGCGTGGAATCAACGCCCAGGGTAGGGATGGTCTCATTGATGCCCTTCATGCTACCCCCTGAGACCTTTTCGTGTCGATTTTGAGCGACGGTGTGTTTGAAATGTTTTCGACGGCCACCCATAAGAAAACGGTGTTTTCAACGTTGGGTATCGCGGTTCGCACCTCAATAGCAACGACGTCGAAAGAAGGACTGAAATATGTGCGTGAGGGACTGTGATAACCTTCTAATCGTATGACATGTCCACGGTGGCGTTGGTTAGAATTCTAGTGAAGTTCGGCGTCAAAATTACATCATTACTCCACCTTATGACTCGCATGATCTCAAAATCTATGGTCTATTTTTCAAATGTGTCGACACATTGCTGTCTGAAATAGCGCCGAGCCCGAGGGTGATGTCGCAGGGCGCCAAGCTTCATTACAGAGGAAGGTTGTAAAGGTTGTAGGCATCTTTGAACCAAATTTCAAACTTAGGCCTCGCAGTTAGAGGCAATTACGGAGTTCACTGTGGGACCAGACTGCTGAGATCATCGGCCCCTAAGCTTACACACTACTTAGTCTAACTTAAAACTGACTAAGGCTAAGGACAGCACACACACCCACGCCCGAGGGAGGACTCCAACCTCCGACGGGGGAACCGCGCGAACAGTGACAAGGCGCCTCAAATCGTGCGACGGAGTTTCGAAAAAGTGATCGTTAATTCTGTTGAACAATGTATTTACCAGTTTCCCTTTCTCTGAATCTCTAGCTGTTCGTAATGTGGTGCCTGAATTGTCGACAGGAACTTCCTTAGTCTTTCGGGAAGGCATTCTCATTGCTGAGGTAGAGGTGCTTGAGTCTGATAGAGGCATAGGCTATAGACCTTCTGACCTCACCTTGGATGTGTTATGTGCCCCGTCTGGTTCTGGTCCCACAGTGGAACGTTCGCTTTTTTATAAGGAGATTATTTATCTGTAAGATATGAGTCCTCGGCGTCTATTGCTGGGTGGTGATTTTAACCGTGTTCTGTGTCCCGTTGATCGGTCTCCCCATTTTAATTATTGTCGATATTTAAACGAGTTGATGTCTGCAATGCACTTGAAACATATCTTGGAGTGTAAACATCTAATGTTGGTCAAATTTACGCATTTCTTTGTGACTTCTAGTAGCAGGATTGACCGTATTCATGCAGTCGACGGGATACCTGCTAGCTTTTCTGATTACTGTGCCTTGGCCGCTAACTCTACAGCTTGATCGGCAACCTGTGAAACTATTCCGTTCTTATTGGATGTTATGTGTTTCTCACTTGGCAGATCCTTCTCTCGATGATGTGATACACCATGAGTGGGAGCGTTGTCTTCGACCCGCTGGGAGGCACTCTGTCACTCTGGAATGGTAAACAGCCCTAGCTAAACCGAAGCTCCGTCAATCTTTGATCACTTATTGTGCTGCGGGGGATTTCGGAGAACTCAAGAATGTTATTATTCTCTCTTGCGCTACTTGTATGACTTTGCGGATCGCGCCCCTCTGCAGACTGCAGATGTAAAAGGCATTAAAGCGAAGTTGTTACATTGGACCGGCGACAGATGGAAGGGCTGCGGATGCGATATCCAAACCATGATCACTAGTGGCGAAGGAACTTACTGCATTATACCATCTCGTTCGGCGTCAAGCTTGGTGTTGCAGCTCTTGCGTTACCCCCCTTAAAGCAGTTCACAGTCATCAGCTGACGGCGGAAGCGGACGTAGTTCACGCCTTACATCAGTACTATGAATGTCTACGATGTGAAAGCACGTAGCGACTTTCCCTTCGACCCAGAAATTCGGACCCTTTCTACGCTGCTCGTGGCCGGACAGAGCACCGAATTTATGGCCACCCTTCGACCGGATGACGTATATGATCTCACAAATCGTTAGGTAAGGATGGGCACCCAAGGAATTTTACGTGCTTTTTTTGCCCTTTATGGGCGTGATATTTGTGTCCATGTTGAACGAGGTGATGAAGTGAGGGTGGGGGGAGGGGTGGGTGGGTGGAGTTGGGCTTGATCCATTCAAGGTGAGGAAAACTGTATTGATACCTAGACATCCTGTTGAAAATTTTCGTTTCGTCCTCTCCCGTTACTGCGTTTTCATTATAAGACAGTGGCAAGGGCGGCTAATCACATGATGTGTGCCTTGCTGGGGACTGTCATCGGCCATTGTCAGAGTCGCCTGCCCGGTCGCTATAATCTTACCCCTGTGAACAAATGCCGTGATGTTTCGGTTGCTGCCGTTGCTTCTGTCCATTGTGCTTTTGCCTTTATGGATATCGATAAGGCTTTCAATCGTGCATTCCTGCTTCGGATTTTGGAGATGATCGGGCTGACTGTCGAGGCTCGTATGGTGTTATTGAACTTGTTCGCGGGCATTGCAGCCTCGGTAATTGTCAATGAGCACTTAACGCTCCCGCAGGGGAGCTCGCTCTCGATGTCTTTGTTTGTCTTATCTCTAGAGCCACTGCTTCGAAAGGTTGCACCCAGCTTCAGGGATTGACACTTTCTGAAAGGACTCTCTCTGTTCGCGCGTGCGCTGATGATGCTTTGCTTTTACTCCGTCAACGTGCTGAGATACCTCTGCTGAAGGCGGTCAACGATCATCATTGCTGCGCCTCGTGAGCACGAATGAACGAGGGAAAAAGTAAACTTATTAATTTACGCGGTGTTTCGATGGAACAGTAATTATATGGGTCACAGCTGTAGATCGACACACATCATTGAAGGTTGATACTGATCGTTGTCCGCTCCATATGGCGACTGTAATTGGAAAACAGTTACTGACAGGATCCAGGAGGCAATACTGGAACCTGAACGACGCTGTCGTACCTTTCTTCAGAAGGAAAAAATTTTGGATACGTATGTGCTATGCAAGGCATAGTACATCGCGGAACTTTTCCCGCTTCCCTCCATGGTATCCAAAGAACTAAAACAGTTGTCCGGACATCTTTTAAGGAAACGTCATAGCTTCAGATTATGATATGAGATAGTGACGAAGCCTCGTTCTCCCGGCGGACTGAGCCTTTCTGGCATTTAAAGAAAGGCGTCCGTCTTATATGTTCAGTGCACTTCATTGACGATCACTGAGGAGTGATATACTTTTACGTCTTGGCTGTTCCCCTTAGCACGTCCAGCGAGTGTTGATCCCCTCTTGACGGTGGGTATTGTATTGTGTATTATACCGGGGACCTAGAAACGGCGGAGAGGCTTCGTCCCGCCATAGCCCTCAGTGGTACACGACCCCAAAACAGGCCACAGCAGTCCACCCACCCCAGCGCCGCCCCACACCGAACCCAGCGTTATTGTGCCGTTCGGCCCCCAGTGGACCCCCATGGGAACGTCTTACACCAGACGAGTGCAACCCCAAATGTTTGCGTGGTAGAGTAATTATGGTGTACGCGAAAGTGGAGACAGAGCTTGCGCAGCAATCGCCGCCATAGTGTAACTGAGGTGGAATAAGGGGAACCAGCCAGCATTCGTCGAGGCAGATGGAAAACCACCTTACAAATCATCCGAAGGCTGGCCAGCACACCGGATCTCGACACTAATCCGCCGGGCGGATTCGTGCCAGGAACCGACACGCCTTCCCGCTCGGGAAGCAGCGCGTTAGACCGAGCGGCTAGCCGCGCGGGCTCTCTTGACGGTGGTCGCCTGAGTTTTAAACTGCGACACGTTCGAGAGTTCCACCTAGCTGTAAACTAGTTGGGGGCTGGCATATTGCAAAGGCCGGTGCTACGAACAAAATTTTTTTTGGTCCGCTGGGAAGGGATTCCTTGGTCCAATCCCGGTGAACTATTTTCACCGCAATTCTCCCGTAGAAGTGTGTGGACCAACATCAGCCTTCCGGTTCTATTAATGGCATCGACCTCCTAGTGGTACAGAGTAGTCTAGGATTCGATTTCCACCAACGAGCGTCTATACCGTATCGGGATTAGTGACGCAGATGAGTAGGTGTGCGTCCTTAGATAAAAAATTGTTAAGGCTTTCGTGGCCACTTGTTGACAAACTGCCTATTGGCTTCTGTCTCGGGTTCTTCGGCCGACGTTCATCTAATGATTTTTCTGACGTTTCGCCAGCACGAGTGGCTGGCATTGTCAAAGCTTCACCCTCCATTGCCGGTGGTGAACTGGAGGCGAGCTCGCGGCCGCAGACTATATGTACCTGGCGCGCCAACGTCCGAGGGCTTCTCCGCGGTCATTTCCGGTGCGGTTCTCCTCTTGCTACCTGTGACGGTCGTTCGCTGCAGTACGGGAAGCCAGGATCCGTTTACCTTAAGGCTTTCCTCTTTCTTGTTGAAACTGTTCGCGTGTTTTTGGATTTCTACAGCTTCTCTGAACAAGCGCGTGTAATAGTGCTTCTCTACACCCAGAACTTCCGTGTCGGCGAATTTTATTATGTGGTCGGTCTCTTTCAGTGCGTGCTCTGCCACGGCCGATTTCTCCACCTGCCCCAACCTGCAATGTCGCTTATGCTCTTTGATCCTGGTGTTAATGGATCGTCCAGTCATTCCGACATAAACTTTTCCGCATGTGCAAGGTATACGGTATATTCCCGACATTGCAAGTGGGTCTCTTTTCTCCTTCGCCGATCTAAGACACTCTTTGATCTTCCTTGTCGGTTTGAAAATCGTCTTTACGCCGTGTTTGCGCAATATACGGCCGATTCTGTCCGCCACTCTGGGAACGTATGGCAGAAGGGCCGTATTCGACATTTCTTTTTCTGATTCCTTACTTCGCCGAGTGTTTGGCTCTGTTACACTTCTAATGTAATTTGTGGAGTGCCCATTGCTCCTCAGAACAGTTTCCTGGTGTTGCATTTCTCGTTTGAGGTGTTGAGGCTCACATATTCGTCCTGCTCTCGTTACGAGCGTACTAATCATGCCTCTTTTCTGGCTCGGGTGGTGGTTTGACAGTTTGTGCAGGTATCGGTCCGTGTGTGTCGGTTCCCTTGTGACCAGCACATCTAGAAATGTCAGTTTCTTGTCCTTTTCTACTTCCATGGTAAATGTTATGTTGGCATGGAGGCTGTTCAAGTGTCTCAGGAATTCACCGAGCTGTTCTTCACCATGGCTCCACACCACGAAAGTATCATCGACGTACCTGTACCACACCTTAGGTTTGCAAGTCGCCGAGTCCAGTGCCTGTGCTTCGAATTGTTCCATGAAGAAGTTGGCCACCACTGGACTGAGAGGACTACCCATGGCGACGCCTTCCAGCTGTTCGTAGAAATCGCCATTCCACGTGAAATAGCTCGTGGTGAGACATGCATGGAAGAGCTTTTTGATGTCTTGCGGGAACATGGAACCGATGTGCTCCAGAGCGTCGCTGAGTGGCACTTTCGTAAATAACGAAACAACATCAAAACTGACCAGGATGTCGTTTGGCGCAAGTGTCAGTTTCTTCAGCTTCTCAATGAAATGTCCTGAGTCCTTAATGTATGTGTCGGTCTTTCCCACGTGTGGCTGGAGCAGAGGGGCCAAGTGTTTCGCTAGTTTATACGTTGGTGAGCCAGGAGCGCTAACGATCGGTCTCAGTGGAACGTTGTTCTTATGGATCTTGGGTAATCCATACAGCCGAGGTGGTAGGGCTTCTGTGTTGAACAGGTTTCTCTGTATGTCCGCCGGCAGAGACGACGCCTTGATTAATCGATTCGTATTCCGAGTGATACGCTGCGTCGGATCTGCGCTTAGTTTTCGGTACGTCGTCGGATCTAACAGGTCTCGGATCTTTTGCTCATAATCTTCGGTCTTCATTACGACGGTCGCATTCCCCTTATCTGCAGCCAGTACCTATATACTCTTGTCGGCGTTGAGATTCTTAATGGCTTGTACCTCTTCTTTCTTCAGGTTGCAAGCTGGTGGTTTTGCTCGGCGCAGTATCCTGGCTGTTTCAGTGCGTATTTCCTCTGCCCTTTCACAAGGAAGGGTCCGAATGGCTGCTTCGGTGTTGGCAATGATGTCCTCCATAGGTATAGTTCTCGGGATGATAGCGAAATTCCCTCCTTTTTGAAGAACAGACACTTCCTCTTCGGTCAATTGTCGTTCAGTGAGGTTGACCACTGTGTGTGACATGTCGGGAATCGCCTTGTCGGTCTGCTTCCGGCATCTTTCAAACTTTTTCTTTTGACGCTCGGTGCAGCGCTCGAGTTCGTTCTGCATGCTCCTGTGAGTGATGCTGTCGATCTTGTCCCAGTCGTCTCGATGCATTCTGCTACTTAGTTGATAGAAAATGTCCAGAAGTTCATGGTCCGTTCTTGCCAAGTCCGTGTTGTATGTATTCGCTCACGAAGAAAAGCTCGTTCCATTCTGCCGTAGATACGATGTGCTTGGGCGGTGGTGAATAGGCGCTCGCATCTCAAGAACTTCAGTGTAGCACATTCATCTCGGCACCGTGACAGAAAGGCGAGAGAGGACATCAGTCGCGCTTTCTTCTTCCGTCGTTGGTCAAGGCGTCGGTACAATCTGCAAATCTCCTCCCCGTAGAGGCGTAATACAAAATTGTTAAGGCTTTCGTGGCCACTTGTTGACAAACTGCCTATTGGCTTCTGTCTCGGGTTCTTCGGCCGACGTTCATCTAATGATTTTTCTGACGTTTCGCCAGCACGAGTGGCTGGCATTGTCAAAGCTTCACCCTCCATTGCCAGTGGTGAACTGGAGGAGAGCTCGCGGCCGCAGACTATATGTACCTGGCGCGCCAACGTCCGAGGGCTTCTCCGCGGTCATTTCCGGTGCGGTTCTCCTCTTGCTACCTGCGACGGTCGTTCGCTACAGCACGGCAAGCCAGGATCCGTTTACCTTAAGGCTTTCCTCTTTCCGCGGAGAAGCCCTCGGACGTTGGCGCGCCAGGTACATATAGTCTGCGGCCGCGAGCTCGCCTCCAGTTCACCACCGGCAATGGAGGGTGAAGCTTTCACAATGCCAGGCACTCGTGCTGGCGAAACGTCAGAAAAATCATTAGATGAACGTCCCTAGATACTCTGCAGTTCCAGTTTACTTGTCACGGCCAGCTAGCTAACTGGTCTTGGCTCGGGAAGTAACTGGCTTTCCTAGTCGTCTGTTGAATCTGAATTTTCCACTGACATACCTTTGCGGTCGGCTACTTCTTTTTTTCCGAGGGCAAAGACTAAAATGTTCAAATGTGTGTGAATTCCTAATGGCCCACACTGCTTAGGTCATCGGTCCCTAGACTTACACACTACTTAAACTAACTTGTGCTAAGAACAACACACACACCCATGCCCGAGGGATGACTGGTACCTCCGGCGGAAGGGGCCGCAAAGACTAATACGGTCATGTGGTTGGTTACTCACTTTGTAACTTTTGTCGTTGTTATGAAGGTGATCACCATATGGCTTTTCGCCAGTTTATCTTTACGGCTTACTGGACCTGCGCGCAACTGCCACGATTTCGGGAACCGTTTGCCAACAGACACTGAATAATTCTGGCAGTAGCTGCTGGCCTCATTGCGCTTTTGTTTTCTTGTATCTGTGTTTGCTATTTATTCTTTCCTTTCGCGCTGTTGGTATTGTTTTTAGGGAAAAAAGAGGCATCTGAGGGAGCAACTCAGTAACAGGGGAGAGAGGGGAGGGGGGAGGGGGAACGTCATGGCCAGGCCTCGGATTCCACCCCTGCCCACTTTGTCTCCGCCAGCCTGAAGCTCTGAAGCTGACTGTGCCTACTACTGACTGCTGTTAGCACAATGTATTTCCTGTTTTGCAAGAGTACTCAAGTACTTCTGTTGTACTTCTTCTAATTAATTCCTTCATGTCCAAGTTTATTTTCTTTATTTCAGTGTAAGTCATCTGTACATGTAGAGCCGGCCGCGGTGGCCGTGCGGTTCTGGGCGCTGCAGTCCGGAACCGCGGGACTGCTGCGGTCGCAGGTTCAAATCCTGCCTCGGGCATGTATGTGTGTGATGTCCCTAGGTTAGTTAGGTTTAAGTAGTTCTAAGTTCTAGGGGACTGATGACCTAAGATGTTAAGTCCCATAGTGCTCAGAGCCATTTTTTTTTTTTTGTACATGTAGAACACTCAGTAGAGTACTTTTACGGATTTAAAAAAAAAAAACAGAAAGAAACCGAAAAGTTGTAGGATCGAATTCCGGCTGGGTCACTTTTTTGTATTCTACCTTTCAACCTAGCATTCACCTCTCGATGATGTGGAGATTCGCCAGAATCGGAACGTGGCTCGGATTCACGTTACACTGTGGTTCCCCTTTTTCCGGTTAGATAACTGGTTAGGGACATGCAAGTAGTTTAAGTGATATCCCTTTGATTCCAATAGTTTCAGAACAACTACATAGCTGCGAGTCGAATCGCGAAGGTTATATGAAAATGAAGATATTCACTTACTTAACGTTGTTCTCCGAATTTTATTCGAGGCCCCCAAATAAAATACGCTACGGAACGAACCACAAGAGGGCTGAAAATATCATTCTCGTGTTTCGACGGTTACTTGGAAGTTGTCGGTCAGTTTTTCTACTCACACGTTCCACGAAGTACATTATCCACCTCTGTCAGTAGCCCAGTCGTAAGGGGTTACATTTTAAGGATAGAGCTACGTTTTAAGGAAGCTCTTTCATACGAACCACTTCATCCTTGTTTATTACTTTTATCGTGGTCACTTGAGCACCTAAGTAAGAGCACGAAGTGGCAGTTAGAGAGAAAATTGATAATGTTTGGATAATTTAATTCAAGAGAAACACGTAAAATAAAAGGTCAGGGTAGATGTTACCTACCACAGATTGCTCAATACGCATATATTAAAAAGCTGTCGCTGTTAGCTGCCCCTTCGTTGGACTACAAATAGCAGAGCTTGCTAATGACACGGCCTACTTGACCATCTAGGCAATATCAGACAACTGCAAGAACAACTCAACGCCACTGCGACCTGGTGCAAGATCAACAAACTACAGTTTAACCTGGCTAAGACGACTGCCACTTACTTCAGTAAGAAACGCCCGCACTGAGACTGAGTGGACAAGACATTCCATGAAGTACGAGTACTAAGGCACGGACTTAGGAGTTACCCTGGACAAACAATTCTTCCTCCGTAAACATAGATCTTAGAAACAAAGCCACTGGAATGGCTAAAAAATTTTTCCACTTTTTTAAACCTCGGACTTAAGCACTACGAACAAATTACGACTGTATAAATACACACTCCTTTCAAAAATGCTGTACGGCAGCTCTGTTTGGGGTATGAATAGCCAAACTCAGATCAGTCACCTAGTGGTACAAAATATGAATCTTCGATGGATACTTGGTGCTGGCGTTACACCAGGGTAGCTGATCTACATAACGAACTCCACACGAACAGGGTAAATGAAGTGATCAGGCAGCGGTCGACGAAATTACATAAGAAAGCAGACAACTTGAGAGGCTCGGTGTATCGTGTACGAACATTAGGGTGGACAATGCCGTTTCCTTGGTACCGTTATGAAGTACCACCATCATTAGCACAATGAAAATATGAACTGATACACTAGGTAGAGGTCTCTTACGAACGAACGCAAAGGCTCTGATAAGTTAACCTCAAAAGTTTAACAAATAAATAAAGTGAACACACATCCCTACTTGACACCAAGGAGTATAGATCGTCGTTGACTGTGGGACTTCATTCTACAAGGCGACATTTTTTTTTTTTTTTTTTTTTTTAATGAGAGATGTTGTCCCTACGTCTTATAGAAAGATATGCCTCCAAACGTCGTACACACTACATGGAATGCACGTCTTGTGTTTTAAAAGCTTATTCAATGACAAATCTAAATAAGTAATTACCTCAGACGTGTTACAGACAGTTGGCGTCACAGTAACACTGTCAATTTTTTTAGTTCAAGCAGCGTTTAAATAGTATAATATAAATGTTGAAAACTGAATGTAAATGTTGAAACTGAAGAAATATTACGGACAGTTACTGTCACAGTAAAACTGTCAATTTTTTTTAGTGTAAACAGCGTCTAAACAGTATAATCAGGACATAAATAAAATAAATTATGCTATTATAATTAAACTTCATGTTTTATAAGACTTTTTTAGTCAGAGACAGAACATGACAGAAAGTCCTTTTGTCGCCCTGCCGTGCTCATTGTAAACGTTTTCGCCTTTCCTTTACGTGTGTTTAGCGGCCAAGGAGTTACAAGGCGGTCGCCTTGTCTTGAACTTTCCAGTGACAAGACTTGTTTCTCGTTCTTTCAGAACCTGTTCACCACTTCTGAGATGCTCACGTGTGCACCGGATGAACCGGTCAGAATTCGCAAGGCCCTTTTTTTGCTTTTTTTGTTTTTTCTTCCTTTTTTGTCAAGAGTCGAAAAGTCGACCTTAGAGGCCCCACTATGTGTAGCGAACAGATGATCGTCTGAGGAGATTCATAAATTAAATTAATTTCATTTACTGTCTTCCAAATAATTCAGTTTGTCCGATTAAATCCGGACATTTCACACTGCACTTTTGAATAGGTTTATCGGCTTTATGACCATTGCAGTGAAGTTCGTTAAATACATTTCAGGTCAGAGAACTCATACTACGATAAAGAATGGGCTTCGTTGCCAGCAGGAAAAAGGTATGGTGCCTCACTTAAAAAATCATATTCGACTGCAAGATGTCTTGTGCCAATGGAATAAAATATCATACACAGTCCAGTCACAAAAATGTTACCAGCTGTCAAAAGTCTGAATAACCACCTTTTGCGGCGCAGGGACTTAACTGCTAAGGTCATCAGTCCCTAAGCTTACACACTACTTAACCTAAATTATCCTAAGGACAAACACACACACCCACGCCCGAGGGAGGACTCGAACCTCCGCCGGGACCAGCCGCACTGTCCATGACTGTAGCGCCTTAGACCGCTCGGCTAATCCCGCGTGGCATTTAGAGTCAACTGCCTCTTTTCGCACCATGTAGAAATCTTGTCTAAATCGTTTTGCAGTTTGTTTTCATCAGTGGTGACTTTACAAGACGGTAAATGTCAGTGTCATCTGCAAAGAATCTAAGAGTGGTATTCATATTGTCTCCAAAAATCGTGTATGTAGATCAGCAACTTCCTTGAGAAATGTCAGATATTCCTTCTGTTTTACTAAATTACTTTCCATCACTTATTATGAACTGTGATCTTTCTGACAGGAAATCACGAATCCAGTCATAGGCACGCAATTTAATTCTACATCTACATCTACATGGATACTCTTCGAATCTCATTTAAGTGCCTGACAGAGTGTTCATCGAACCACCTTCACAATTCTCTATTATTCCAATCTCGTATAGCGCGTGGGAAGAACGAACGCACACCTATATCTTTCCGTACTGGATCTGATTTCCCTTATTTTATCATGGAGATCATTTCTCCGTATGTAGGTCGCTGTCAACAAAATATTTTCGCATCTCCTATTTCGCGATAAAAGTCGCCTGTGAGGAACGGTGTCAAAAGCCTTCTGGAAATTTGAAAATATGGAATCAATTTGACATGTTCTGTCAACAGCACTCATTACTTCGTGAGTATAAAGAGGTAGTTGTGTTTCACAAGAGCTGTATTTTCTGAATTCGTGTGGGCTGTTTGTCAGTAAATCGTTTCCTTCGAGATAACTGACAATGTTGTATGTATTGTTCCAAGATCCTAAAGCAAATCAACGTTAGCGATACGGGTCAGTAATTCAGCGGGTTACTCTTATTTCCTTTCTTGGGTATTCATGTGACTTGGGCAGTTTTCCAGTCTTTAGGTACAGGTCTTTCGTCGAGCGAACGGTTGTATATGATTACTACACATGGAGCTATTGTATCAGCATACTCTGAGAGGAACCTAACTGGTGTACAATCAGCTGTTTTGCCACTCTGAGGATATCTACTAGTAAGTCCCTCATGCTTCTTGGTAGCGGCGTACAAGGCTGCGGTGCGTCGCCGTGGACCGGATTGGGGCGTCTGGCGAGGTGTCCGGACCGGCGGGCTGAGCCCGCACCTGTTGGAGAGGTCAGTCGCTCAACAGAGACGAACGAGCGTGCCGGGCAGAGCCGGGGGCGAGGGCCTCCAGAACTGGTCAGCCGGACCTCAGTACGGGCTGCGCTGGGGCCAACGAAATAACCAGATACAGGGGCCCGGACGCTTACGTCACAGCACGTGACACTGCATGTCTTACAAGTTGCAGCAACTGTCTCCAGCGGGGAGCGAGTTGTTATTTCAGCCCAGTTTAATGCTTGGCGGCTGCACGTTTAAATTCGCTCGCTCTCGCTATAATTTATGTCAAAGTTAAGGATTTTATTTTCATTGACGTCACAAGTTAGTTATGCAGCCCGTATTTCCTGTGTACCCTGGGTCTGCACGGGGTGTCGAACCTGTGGAACCGGATAGACAGCGATCTCAGTGTTGGCTGAGAAAGGGCCTTCTGCATGTCGAGAGGAGCACTACCCCGACTGCTTTTAGGAGCTGATAAGCTCACGCTGGTGGTTTAATGGTTGATACAATGCACTGTACGGCGTGCGAGTAGTACACTGGGTTTGACTGGTAGCCACCAAATCTGCTCGGAAGTCGGCAGTTGTACAACAAGCTGTTGTTCTTTAGTGGTGTCACACAGTAGTGCGGGTGTGTGCGGTGTAATCGAGGGCAGTTCTACTAGTTAACTGCATGCTGTGAGTGTGTTTCAGTACCAAAGTGTTTTGTTCCAACTACGTCGTGATCGTGACTGCATAGAATTCATCTTGTTACTTATTCTATGTGAATAATCAGTTGTTCGTATTACTGCATAAGATTTTGTTAAGATATATGCGTAGGCAGTTTGTTAGACACTTGTATGTAGAGTGCTGTGGTAGCTATCTGACGACGGTAGTAGTAGTAGTAGTAGTAGTAGCCAATATGTAGACTGAAAATTGTTTTACCATTTTATGTTTTACTGCTGAAACCTCAACGAACTGTTTTAAATCTATAGCCTATAAGTGCAAATGCTAACGTGTAAGTGAAAACGAAAAAAATGTGTCCTATTTCAGGTCACCCAATGAAGCTGCCTTGTAACCAGGGCGAAACGTGTCTGGATGCACAAAATAAATATAAAAAAACTTGATGTGCAGCATGCAAAAGCGTTTATCTTTTTAGCTTCGGTAATTTACATTTTTTTATTAATTTCGTGGAGCCGAAGTTAAGGATCTTTACGGGCTATAGAAGTATTTTGTTTTTGTGAAAGAGCATTTCTATTCTGTTGTAAAATAAAATAAATGTTAATTTGAGCCTCACGTCTGCACAACCCCCAACCCGAACCTCACTCCACCTAAAGCCTTAGCTAGAGCTGAGATACAGTCCATGCTGAATACTTTCGTAATATTTGAACTGAATTTTTGCTCAGATTGTCCAAAAACTGATAATTACTCTACATTTGAACGCATCAATTCGTGTGATATCCGCAATATTTTCGACCAGCACACTCTCTGCTCCCTGAAGGCTGCCGAACGTAGTACAAGCACTGAATGGATGAAAATAAAAGACGATTGTCCTCCTACCGTACTCTTGTGTCTTAATCCTCCGAAATAATGACTCGCACCTTCGATTAAGAACAGTATGAATCCCATCTACCGATTATCTGCAAAAATAAGACACTCTCTAAGTTGCGTTCAACATTAATTATGGCTTTGTAGGCCTATAGTACATACTGTACTATTGAAAAATGGCAGAAATTACATCATTCAGAGACGTATTTATATGAAGGAGTAAACAGAATACGGATGTCATCGAAAATGGTTCAAGTGGTTCAAATGGCTCTGAGCACTATGGAACTTAACATCTGAGGTCATCAGTCCCCTAGAACTTAGAACTACTTAAACATAACCAACCTAAGGACATCACACACATCCATGCCCGAGGCAGGATTCGAACCTGTTACCGTAGCGGTCGCGTGGTTACAGACTGAAGCGCCTAGAACCGCTCGGCCAGTCCGACCGGCACGGATGTCATCGAATGCCGCTCACTGTGATGAAAGAAATGCTCTTGCCGCCGTGTCGCAGCGTGTCCGATCACTACCGGCACTTACACACATGTCTACAGTTAAGGAAATAAATGTTTATGCGTTAATACCGCCAACGCCGAGCGCCTTGAACCCAGTCAATCAGTTTTCGCGCATCGTGACTTCGCCAGATGTGGGACACAAGAGTGTTGCTATCAAAAAAGTCTCGGTGACCCTGCGAGTTGAGAGGTTAGAATTCAGGAAAGCTTTTACTGCAGTAATACACTCTAAGACAAAAAAAGAGACACACCATGAAGGAATTACCCGAATAGGGTGTAAATCCGTAATTATGATGTACATGTACAGACGAACAAATCATTACAATTTCATAATTGGATGATTTATTCAAGAGAAAGAGCTTCACAAATTGAGTAAGTGAATTACGTGTTGGTCCACCTCTGGTCCTTATGCAAGTAGTTATTCGGCTTGGCATTAATTGATAATGTTGCTGGATGTTCTCCTTATGACCATTATGTTAAATTCTGTCCACTTGGCACTGATACGCTCCCAGACCCTCCCACTACTTTACACACAACACACCACGGACAACAGCGCATTCAGTGGGCTGTTTAAATGGCAGAAAGGCATACTGAGCAGAGTCGCTGATTGCAACGGGGTAGGTTGGGCTAGAATAAAACGTCGAAGAGATTGGGTGGGTAAGACACATACGTGCGCGCCAAAAAGACACACATGTCCGTCCAAAAATAAATGTACATTAAATGTGTCCTATCTCGAAAACCATTCGGAACACGGTATATGCCGATATGAGGTATTTTGTTTCAAATTATTGTTCTAGTGATATCCCTGAATACTGGCAATTGCTCCTGGGACACCATTGCCACTCAGCATACAATTCCAGTTCACTAAAATTAATAATGTATTAACAACAAATATGCAGATTAGAATTACGGACAAACAAGCATATTTTTGCTAAACGAGTATCCTCACTTAATTAATTATGGTCTCACGGAGCGTTGATTGCCACTGTTTCCTGTCTACTCCGAGCTAAGCACGCTTCTCAAACACCGAAAGGAATCATATTATCAACATTAACCGAATTCATTGGTGCTTGACAGAACCTGACACTGGTATTAAAAAATAAACCATTTCCTAAGGTTCTCCAACAATAACATCAGGGAAATGTTTCCATTTTAGTATTTTTTATTTTAGTACTAAAGTTGTTTGCAATTTCAGTACCTACATGCACCTGACAGTTGTTCTAATATCTCACGGAACATCATGTAAGATGTAACATGATAACAGGAAACGCAGTCAGTCTTAAGTAGATTGAAAAGTATGTACCCGCAGCCATACATTACCCTTCTCCATTGACAAAATCGGCAGCACGCCAATCATCCTCTTGACATCCAGCATATCTGCTTATTTCTCAGATTTCGACATGTCTGTAAGTTTTTTCGAATAAATTAGGAGTTTCCACATATGTGAAATATTTGGAAAATCGTAGCCGAACTGTCAACTTTCGCCCCAACTTAGAGCTAGATATCAGTCTGTCACCACAACGTATATTCCAAAAATTAATATAGACGCAAAACATGTATAGTTAGTGTTCTGTTCGCTTTCTGTCTGCATGTGTATGATGTCACATACCACAACGCTATTACCTTACGGTTCAAAGCCAACGCCGAGTATCGGTAGGTTCAGTTGGGACATGTGTGTTTCAGTCGCTGCGCCTGAGCCGCACCGCTATGGGAGAGACAGCGGCTGGCCAAGTGGTCAACCTGCTGTCCAACGACGTCAGTAGGTTCGACCTGCTGTCCGTCTTCATGCACACCATGTGGGTTGCCCCCATCACCGGCCTCATTTGCGCCTACTTCATCTACGTCGAGATCGGTGCTGCTGCTTTTGTCGGGATAGCAATCGTGTTCATCGTGGTACCTACGCAAGGTAAGCAGGAGAATTTCAAGATCTAATAAGAATTTTTGAACTTGGTGTGTCCATTTATTTATTTCTTTGGTACTGCTATAAATTAAATCTTCAGCCTCAACATTTAACGCAGGTTGTTTAACATACTACTACAGTGTAATAGTGGCAAATATTACAGCATGGATTCATACAATCGTTATACCTTCGATACAGCTAGAATAATCTATGGTAAGAACCCACAACCTAAGCCCTTAAAAGTAAATATCAGGATTTTGTAACTCTATCTGATCTAATCCGGACTCCTAATATTGGACACTAAGACGGAGTTTGTTCATCCTTCGCGTTCATGATTGCTTGAACTCTGCTGCGGACACTTTCAGTGAGGTGTCTGCCGAAACTATAGATGTGGTGAGAGCGAAAACCACAGAAAATAGTGAAATTCTACGCTGGGATATGAAGCGAAGTCGACTTTGTAACTCATCCCAAAGATGTCCCACTGGGTTCATGCCGGAAATGTGGACACGTCAGTCCATTTCAGGCATGTTATTATCCACAAACCATTGCCTCACTGATTCTGCTGTATAACATGAAGTATTATCAAGCTCACACAATCGTCGTCTCCGAACGGTTTCTCCACCGTATGCAGTACACAATGCCGTAAAATTTTTTCATATCCTTCCGCAGTCAGGGGCTCACATCTATGCACATGATGGCACATAACTTTCTCCAGGCATTCGTCAAACTCAAATCCTTCTATTGGAATGCCACGGGGTAAAGCGTGATTAATCACACCAAATCACTCGTTTTCAATCATCTGGTTCTCCAGTGGTGTCGCTCTTTGCAACACCTTAAGCACCTCTTGGCAGTGATTGCAGATACGTGTGACTTATGGGGAGCTGCTTCACCACTGCACCCAATTCTTTCTAACTTCCTACGCGCGATCATTATGCTAGCTGGATTGCTGACCGGACGTTTAACGCACTGTCCGTCAGCACTTGCGGTCTGCCTGGTCTCCGTTTAGCTGTAGTTGTTTCTTCGCGCTTCCACTTCATAATTACATCACCAACAGTCGACTTGGGCAGCTCTGCCGGCCGGAGTGGCCGTGCGGTTCTAGGCGCTTCAGTCTGGAACCGAGCGACCGCTACGGTCGCAGGTTCGAATCCTGCCTCGGGCATGGATGTGTGTGATATCCTTAGGTTAGTTAGGTTTAGTTAGTTCTAAGTTCTAAGCGACTGATGACCTCAGAAGTTAAGTCCCATAGTGCTCAGAGCCATTTGAACCATTTGGGCAGTTCTTGGAAGGGGTGAAATGTCCCTGATGGACTTGTTACTCAGGTGACACCACATGACGGGTCCATGTTCGAAGTCAAGGAGCTCTCCTGAATGATCCATCCTGCTGTTATTGCTACTCTAATAACAATATCTGTAGCTTCTGCTGGTGCTCAATTCCACATTGCATAGGAGTGTCCGAATAATTTTTATGACATAGTTTATGTACAAATTATGACCTAGTATTCATGGAGGAGCTGGTCTTCCGACACTTCGCAGCAATATTTAACTATTCAAGGAATACGAGGTATAACTATTCATCGTAATTGCAGAATATATTGCTACAAGCGGACTACACTCTGCCCCCTCTTCCCCAGTTACACTCACAAAAAATTGCCTTGTATTAGTCGTTTGTCTCCGATCTTTCTTAGAGTTTTGACTATCCGCATTGTTCGACAGGTCACATATTGATCTTCTCATTACTGTTAGTGGTATTTCTCCAACTGCAGCAGTCGTTAAAACTTGATAGTCTGTAATCCCTAGTGACCTGAAAGCCGCTCAGGCTACTTTGCAGATTTCCTCCGTAAAGGTACAATTTTAAAATTATTAGTAAATGCGTGTGAGTGCCACTGAAGGTTTTCCTGAACTGTGTGGTTGTTAGTGGGACCCTCTGCATTCTATTCACGGATATGTTAGTTTCGCACCTCTCCATAATCATGTCACAGGAGAGCGTGAAGCAGTGTCACTCAAAAAGAGTAAGTATCCTTTTTCTGCTTCTGTACATGAGAGCGAAAATTGCGGTCACGCTGCACTCCTAAGAGGTGCGATCACTTTCTTGGGATGCAGCCCCACAGTGTCTGCAGAGGGAGTTGAATCATCTGACGGTGCCAGCGGTATCACAGATTGAGAAGAAAGTCTTCCCGTTGCGCATCGCACCACGAAATTTGTTGCAATCAACGTCCCTAGGGAAGGGGTGGGTTCATTGACGCCCTTTGTGGCACCCCCTGAGGCCTTTTCATTTCCATTCTGAGCGGCGTTATGTTTGGAATGCTTTCCTTGGCCAGCCATAAGAAAACTGTTTGATTTCAAATCTTAGCTCGCGGTTCTGATCTACATCGCAGAGGCGTCGAAAGAAGGTGTGAAGTGTGGGCAAGAGGGGCTGTGACGACCTGCCTATCGTGTGACACGTCAACGGTAGCGCTGAGCAGAACTGCTGTGAATTTGGTGTCAGTTCCCATTAATCCACTTTTACACGTCACATGAACTTCTGAGCTGTAGCCTTCTTTCCGTATGTGTCGACACCTTGCTGTGTGAAGCGTTTTCGAGCCCGAGGCCGACGTCGCAGGGCGCCATGCTTTTGCACCTTCGCAGAGGAAGTTTGAAAGCACCTTTGAGCCAAAGTTTCAAACTTATGCGCCGAAGTGGGAGACAATTACGGAATTTCGAACAAGTGAGTTTTTAATTCTGTAGTGCAGTGTAGTTGCAACGCCAACATTTTATCACTTGAAACTCAGTAATTAAGATGAAAGAAACAAACACGACCATTAACAACGTCGCGTCAGCACAAACTTAAATAACGCTTCGCAGCTGCACAAGCCGAAATACACGGTACAGTAATTAGAACAACGAGTGCCAACTACGTACGTGTGAAATTTCAAACATAAATAGCCAGGTGCAATGTGTCGTGATTTTCATTAATGCGCATCTGAATTCAGAGCCGATAAATATGGGAAATAGTCCATAGTAACAGTTTCCATGACTGAACAGTTCAAGTATAGTTGAAACAAACTACTGTTGTTTGATGCGCAAATTAAAAAGAAAACTTGTTACGTAAGACTTTCCAATTAAATGGGTATATTAGGCACTGTTTCTCAGGACATTTATTCCATAATAACATTTTTCATCAGTAATATATGTGTCTTTCAAATGAACGGTTAAGTTCGAATTATGTTATTCGTTAGAGCATCAAGCGGCTGCCGCATATGCTATGGACTATGCTGTATACACCATCAGTTCTTACGTACACTTCCTGCCTAAATTGAATACATTGTTCACATTCAATAAATTATGTTGTGATGTGACTATCAATCCACAGTTGTCCGTTTATGTCCTAACCTTATTAATTTTACGTAAATACGCAAGATACGGATCATTTTCTTAAAAGAAAATAAGATCAGCTCTTTGAAGTGGTTCATATAATGTGCTTAGTCTTTCGCGGACGCTTCGGAAAAACCCATGAACCCGCCGTGCTGTACTTGTCACGTCCTAGTCACGTTGCTGTTCGGCAAGCATCCGCTGATTTGTTTTTTGGTGCTCGGTCAGCTAAGCCTCGTGCCTTTGCTAGGTTCCTCTGCGTAACCAGTGACAGGCTCCTAGATACCAAACTTTCATGTCTATGGGGGGAAATATCCAGAAAAGGATGGGGCGCTGTAATGACGACTTTTTATGTGCCTCTGCCCTGACTTAATTTATCTTCACCCTGCTTTCAGGAGCAGCAGGTGGAGAGCAGAATGCGGGCTCATTAGGCACTTATATGACATCATCATATGTATTCATCCTTTGTAATTCATGGGGAACGCGAGAAACACCCGGCTGCTCTTACTGTAGTGTTAGATGGAGTTTATTTTGCTCGATATCATTTCCTTGGCATAGATTGGAAGTAGTGCCGCAGTGGTCAAGACATACCATCGGGAATGTGTTCTAATCCGCGTAGGGGCCATCCACATTTAGGCTATCCATGCTTCCTCTCAATCGCCTCAGACAAATGTCGGGAAGATTCCTTTGGAAATCACACGGCTGATTTCGTGATTCATCTTCCCCTAATCCGAGTTTATGCCCAGTCTCTAATCAACTCGTCGCCGACGGCTGTAAATCTTCTTTCCTTTTTCATCCAAACACATTAATTATCAATAGTACTTGCTCTACTACACTTCAGCACATCTGCTCCATTAGTAGCACACCACCTGATAAAAAGTGAAGCATCCAGAAGACATGGTCGGATGTCAATGTAACTTCGTACACGTACACATCCTAGGCGGGTATGTAAACGAGTAGAGTTGCAATTCTCTGTGACAGGTAGATCGGCCACCGGAGCGCATTAGCGTTTTCCGTATTTAGTGTTGTTACAGGGCTTGGTACAGTATATAAGGGGCGGCATCAGACGGTGAGTGATCACTGTGAAGGACACGGAGATGCTGCGTACTCATGCGAGACACCGTTATCGCCAACTGGCAGAATTTGAAAGAGGTCTCATTGTTGAGGTCCATTTGGCTGGCTGGTCGAATCGTGCAGCGAATTGACGCATGGTGCAGGGAATGGCAATTCAATCTCAATGTAGACAAGTGTAATGTGCTGCGAATACATAGAAAGATAGATCCCTTATCATTTAGCTACAAAATAGCAGGTCAGCAACTGGAAGCAGTTAATTCCATAAATTATCTGGGAGTACGCATTAGGAGTGATTTAAAATGGAATGATCATATAAAGTTGATCGTCGGTAAAGCAGATGCCAGACTGAGATTCATTGGAAGAATCCTAAGGAAATGCAATCCGAAAACAAAGGAAGTAGGTTACAGTACACTAGTTCGCCCACTGCTTGAATACTGCTCAGCGGTGTGGGATCCGTACCAGATAGGGTTGATAGAAGAGATAGAGAAGATCCAACGGAGAGCCGCGTGCTTCGTTACAGGATCATTTAGTAATCGCGAAAGCGTTACGGAGATGATAGATAAACTCCAGTGGAAGACTCTACAGGAGAGACGCTCAGTAGCTCGGTACGGGCTTTTGTTAAAGTTTCGAGAACATACCTTCACCGAAGAGTGCAGCAGTATATTGCTCCCTCCTACGTATATCTCGCGAAGAGACCATGAGGATAAAATCAGAGAGATTAGAGCCCACACAGAAGCATACCGACAATCCTTCTTTCCACGAGCAATACGAGACTGGAATAGAAGGGAGAACCGATAGAGGTACTCAGGGTACCCTCCGCCACACACCGTCAGGTGGCTTGCGGAGTATGGATGTAGATGTAGATGTAGATGCATTATCCTCATTTGTGGACCATTTGGATGTGACAGTGGCATGACATTAAGACTGCATGCGAACGTGAAGGAAGGCATACTCTCATCAAGATTCCGGGCGACCACGTCTGACTACTACAGATTAGGACTACCATATTGTGCACCAATCAAATTAAAACGTCTTCACACCAGCGTCTGCGCTCTGAAAACAACTAGTGTTCTCCATGTACATTCTGTGTCATCCCGCACCATTGGCTGGGGACTATCAGCAGACGGGCTGGGGAATTACCATCCCAGCGTAGGCTATGGCTACCACCACAATACAGACCGCGAAGTTCGAAGTGCTGCCGTGACCAGGAAGCAAGGACAGAAGACGAACGGCTTCGCGTTGTGTTCAGCGATAAATCGTGGCCCATCACTACCCCGGATGACCATCGTCGGCGAATATCGAGGCGATCTGGGGAGAGGTCCCATTCTTCTAGTGTTTCGAAGAGACACAGCCGTGCTGCTCCAAGTGTCACGGTGTGGGAAGCCATCGGGATAGAGTATGACTTCAGGTCACAGCTGGTAGTGATTGAGGGAACTGTGACAACTCAACGGTACGTCGCGGACATCCTGTGTCTTCCTGTCTTATCTCTCATGCAACAGGATCGTGGTGCCATTTTTCGGCAGAACAGCGCCCGTCCACACATGCCACGTGCTTCTGTGAACTGTCTGCTTGACACTGAGGTACTCTTGTGGCCAGCAAGATCGTTGGAACTGTCCCCAACAGAACAAGTGTGCGATCAGCTTGGGGGTCAATCCAATACCGGTTCCACTATCCAGGATATCAGGAACCAGTTACAACAGTTGTGGTCCAGCGTGCCCTCGGAGATGCAACGGGTTTATGACACCATTCCCAAACGAATTAAAGCACGCATCCGGGCTGGAAGGGGTACAACGTCCGACAGATACGTGGTCTCATAATGCCAAATTCTTGACAAATTTGATTCGATTTTCTAATCACTGAAATAACCTCAGATAACCTCTCAACCTGCGAAGTCTCGTTTCGTGCTCTCCTCCGCTTCTGCCTGCTTCACTTTTTTTTGTCAGGCAGTGTGCATTAATAACACATTAATTTGGAGAACAATACTACCTAAGTAGACGCTACTAGCCAGGCCTCCACGCGACTGGTAAAACCATTAAAAATATTGAAGGCCAAAAGGTAGTTATAAGAGCATTACCGTTAGAATTATTGGTATCGTATATAATTTGCACAAGGAGAGATACAGTTAAGGCTGAAAAGGAAAAGAAATTGGTCCTATTTATGCGCACTGGTCTGTAGACACACTATATGTCGTTGTGCAAATGGAAATCAATTTCACGGTAACTGACTACCGATGTTTAACTATCCTGGAGCATTGTTTTTCGAAGGTACAAAGTCAAGTTTGTCTTCATGTGAAAAACACGTTTATATCACTCGTCATTCCCATACTCTACAGGAGAGAGGGAAATTTTGCTTCCAACAGAACGGCGTATCAACTAGATGTAAGAATTTCGTTCGTTCACAATCTTCCACGATACCCTACTGTATAAGACGAGTAAGCGCGACTGAGATCCTCCACCTTTTTCAGATTTGGCATTGCTGGTCTCATACGTGCATGGGAATCCTATAAGATGTTACGCGACACATATCACCGACTACGCCGGCACACGTTCTGCAAACTGTTGAAATGTTCTGTGCAGGAACTGCAGCTGGTGTTTTGACAAAATAATGTTGCTCAAGCAACATTCTTCCGTAATCAGAAGTACCTGTACCCTGCTGGTAGTATTTTTATGCAACTGTAGTAACTGTGAAATTCGAACGCCCTCGTCATGTTTTAGTATTCACACAGTTTTTACTCTTCCTGAACTCTGTACCCATTTTGAGAGTGCCTACGTGTTTTCTCTTGTATGGCCGAGTGTTAAAATGCTTCAAATACTAAAATAGATGAAATAAAAGCAGTATCCCTGGTACTTTCTCAAACAAATTTGCCACGGATTTTTATGCATTATTGTTATGGTAATCCTTCAAAACCAACCTTTCTTCATGCCCATTTCCTTTACTACATGAATCACGGCATCATCTCCTGTGCACCATCTTAAGGATCCATAATGGTCTGCTTTTCTTGCAAATAGGTTAAAGGACCATTGAAATCATGTACAGACATTTGTGTTGTTGCTTGTGGTCCAAAATTTAACAACGTCGCCATCCTGATGTTTCTGTGCATTGAAACCCAGTTACTCGTATACATGTTCCTTCTGCGTGGTTTCTAAAGTCATTTATCCAAACACCACTTCTCTCTTGGAATCCAGCGAACAAATTCCCTGGCTCATTTACAAGCCATTCGATTGGCTACATATCCCTCCCATTCTCTTTATTTTCATTGCAGTCGTCAGATCCGTGATGTTATTTTCACACGTTTCGATTTTTTAGCCACTAGTGTTCTCGCGTTTCACGACCCTGCCGTAACTCCATAACTTCAGTACGAGATATGATACATCTAGCTTCTTCGCTGTACCTATTCATAACACTAAATCTTTCTCCGTCTCCTTCTCTCTTTCAGTTATACGACTCAGGAACAAACTACCCACTCCATTAACCTGCATCTGATCCATAACCGCGCTGTGTAGGGATGAAGAGTAAAGCTTTACTTAACTTCTCATGTGATTAATATCTCATGGTTGGGATTCACAGTCATATAATATTTCTTAAAAGACATCATAGTTGCCGTTAACTGTATAAAATATTTATTGTTACTATTGCAATTTCGGCCTTATAGCCTTTTTCAAGTAACATTGCAAAGTTACATTCTGTCAGAATATAATACTATCTGACATGAGTACATGTGGTCGTCAAAATGCAGCCTTTTGACTGAGAGAGTCCCACAAGATCCGATGAGTACGACACTTATTACATCGTAATATGTTGTTAAATATATACTTAACTGTCGATGTTATCATCGCTCTAATAATCTATCACACATACAAGTTCAGGTGCACTGACAAATTAAGAAATTAAAGCTTTACTTATTATCATCGGCGTATGTTTCCTCCCGGCAGATGTCAACTGTTCTTTCTGTCCAGCTGCGAACGAATATTTAATAATAATAATAGTAATAATAATACAGTTTTCCTGATCCCTATTTATTTCACTTTTTCCTTTTCATCTCATTTGCAAACTTTAATCCATTATTTCTCTTTTCCCCGGACTAGTCATCGACCTTCTCTCTGTAACAGGTCCCTTCCGTACTGTCCCTTCCGTACTACGGCCGTGAATTTCTACTAGTGTGTCATTACTTGCACTCGACAGGAATGTTATGTCATGAGAAAATTATTAATCTCATTGTTAATAAGACACACATTACTGTACTACCTATTTTGTTACTATAAATTAAATGTACTAAGCATGTCTGATTAAATGTAAGGCAGAGTCTGAAGAACCCAGTTCTGCCATGTAACGCAAATTAATAATAAGTTTGCTCTTTCTTAGTTCCCCTGTCTCTTCTTAGTAATATCCGATTTGCGTCTCTCAACTGTTTGCTAAACAAGACTCAGATTTTGAATCGTCCATGGAGTACACACAACACGTATTTCCTGATTGACACATCAGAAGCTTAGTTCAAAAATGGCTCTGAGCACTATGCGACTTAACTTCTGAGGCATCAGTCCCCTAGAACTTACAACTACTTAAACCTAACTAACCTAAGGTCATCACATATATCCATGCCCGAGGCAGGATTCGAACCTGCGGCCGTAGCAGTCGCGCGGCTCCAAAATGTAGCGCCTAGAACCGCTCGACCAGGAAGCTTAGTTTTGAAACTCCTATTTCAATTACCGAATGCACACCAGGCTGTTCCGCTGTCTCTTCTTAGTAATGTCAGATTTGCATCTGTCAGTTGTTCGCTCAACAACACTCAGATTTTGAATCGTCCGTGACCCAATACACGCAGCAAATACTTCATGATTGGACGTATTGAGATCTTGGTTTTGAAACCCTATTTAATTACCAAGAACACTCCAGGCCGTTTTTACTGTTATGTTTCTTTCTTCAGTTGTCCATTTAGTCATTGTCTTCAGCTGCCCGAATGCAAAAAGATCATCAACTGGGTCCATAGCTACATTCTGTAAACTGCTACTCTTTTCTTTTCGACGTGTTCATTGAACATTATTTTAGTCTTATTACAACAAAATTTCACATCTACTGTCCAACTTGCTCTATTAAGTTCTTCCATTCGCTGGCTGAAACCTATCTGCTCACGGTAACCGGTAAAAAATCAACGAATGTGATCCACTTAGGCTTCATTAATCGGTATTCCTTCTTCATTCTCCCAGTTTAACAATCTGAAAAACTCTCTTTGTAAGTGCCGGGTACAGTTAAAGCTTATGGAGACTCGACTCATATTAGTTGATAGTTTCACGATAAACAGACATATGGCAGCTCCATCTCTAATTTCAGGTTCTCACTAATGACAACTTTGTCAAGTTGTATGCATGTAAACAGTGGTACGTGCCAAAACATGGCTGCTAGTAACAGTAACGTGTGCAGTGTTCCGTCCCTTTCCAACGTTAACGTGAATTTGCGTGACAGAGTAATAGCACAAACTATAAGAGTCGACCTTAACATTGTGCTGAATCATGTATTCATTTTTTAAGTTGTTATACTTCATTATTTCAAAAATTCGTATTGCCAATCTAACTATCATAAACTGAAACGACGCAGACCTTTAAAATTTTTATTTTTGAGAGGTTTCACATCAATCTTTCATTACCTCGCTATAAACAGTATTGCTGTGACCTTCTGTTATTGTATTAGCTCATATTGCAATGAAGCTCTTACTGCATATGCCCCAACTAACATTTACTGAATAACGTATATTCATCTGTTGCATTTCAGGTTGCTTTTTAAAAAAACATTGTTAAATATTACGCTTTAGTAGTATATCTTCTTTTATTTTAATTTTAGTTGTGTGACTTTCAGCGTACATGGGGAAACTGTCGTCTCACTACCGTGAACAGACGGCAGAGAAAACAGATAAGAGAGTGCGTCTTACAGAGGAGGTTATTTCTGGCATGCAAGTTATAAAAATGTATGCCTGGGAGAAACCTTTCGCCAATCTTATAGAGATGGCAAGAAAGTGAGTATTTCTTTACATTTGTAAGTAGTGTTCCATAATGTAACTGTCCTTAGCAACTAAGATGTTCATTGTTATATGAATGCAGCATCTTTCTTTTAAATTAATAACAAAATTTTGCTGTCGTATCAGCTGGCTTATATGTGGATTTAATGAAGTTAATGCTATACTGCAAGTATGCGTTGTAATCTGTAGCTACAATTGCGTCACAGGCTTCAGAAATAAGCCCTGCGGAGCAGAACAAATTTTTGAAAATGAAAGTTATTTTATTTATATGTAACATCCTCAATGTAAAGTTTTATGCTCCCAGATATTCACTATTTCATATGTCAACTTTATATACTCCTTCTACTCTTTCTTGTCAACCTAGATAATCGTCACTTCCTTAAGCGATGTTAGTGGACGAAAAAGGTTTTCTGGATTTTTATAGGATTATCTTGCTGTCCGCTATTTCGGTCTCCTGCCGTTTTTAAGCTACTGCCTGTGTTTCCAGAAGATAATCGTCGACAGAGCCACGTTACTTCCCGCATGGATTTTTCACAACTATTCAGCTTTCCTGCCAAAGTTTCTTGTATTAAATTTATGCTACTGTCTCGATAACATCATATTCCCTTAAACCACATAGATTTTATTTTTGTTTTGGGAGAGAACTCTGTAACCTTCACACATCATGAGTTTGTAACTTTCGGAACGCTGCGAACTTCTGTCTGGCGAGGCAGTTAAAGTATTTACGTGACATGTCGTAATATAGTGTTCACTAATACTGACGTGAAGAACCAAATTTGTTATGAAATTTCGCACTCATAGTTCGCATTTATTTCCATCTTACCTCCTTATACAAAATAAATAACAAAAGGATTAATTTGTTTACCGAAAAATCGAAAATATATTTCGTTCTAGCGCATACGTCAAGTTGTCCACAACTTTACATACGTATCACAATAAGAGCTTAAAACATTGGTCCGAATGTGGACCCGGACACACACCTTTCATCGAGTTCGTGTTCCTGTCTCTCACATGATTTTAAGCTGTCAGGAAGGTTCACAGCCGTTGTCGTTCAGATGCAGATAGAAAGTTTCACGTTGGAAGTTTAACATCGCGTCGATAGTGATGTCTTCAGAGAAGGTGACGAACTCAGTTTCACAATAAACTGGACAGAAATCAGCCATTGATTTGGAGACATAGGGAAAATATGGATCTCTAATTAAGTATGGACATACTAGGATTTTGATGAGGCTAGCGTCACAATCAAGTGAGGTTATTGCTCTGGGCGATTCAGAGATAGTATAAGTATGTGACATGGAAGATGTCAAAAGTGTAACGTCGCCTTCTGTCCTATGGTCTTACAGATAATGGTATACACGCCGGTAAAAAAATAGCATTCATTTCAGAATAGCTACTGAAAAAGGACCATGACATTTGAGACAGTCAACGTACACTATGTGATCAAAAGTATCCGGACATCCCCAAAAACATACGTTTTTCATATTAGGTACATCGTGTTGCCACCTGCTGCCATGTAATCCATATCAGCGACCTCAGTAGTCATTAGACATCGTGAGAGAGCAGAATGGGATGCTCCGCGGAACTCACTGACTTCGAACGTAGTCGGGTGATTGAGTGTCACTTGTGTCATATGCCTGTACGCAAGATTTCCACACTCTTAAATATTCCTAGGTTCACTGTTTCCGATGTGTGAATGAAGTGGAAACGTCAAGGGACACGTACAGCACAAAAGCGTACAGGCCGACCTCGTCTGCTCACTGACAGAGACGGCCGACAGTTGAAGAGGGTCGTAGTAGGCAGACATGTATCCAGACCATCACACAGGAATTCCAAACTGCATCAGGATCCACTGCAAGTACTATGAAATTTAGGCTGCAGGTGAGAAAACTTGAATTTCATGGTCGAGCGGCTGCTCATGAGCCACACATCACGCCGGTAAATGCCAAACGACGCTTTACTTGGTGTAAGGAGCGTAAACATTGGACGATTGAACAGGTAAAAAACTTTGTGTGGAGTGACGAATCACGGTACGCAATGTGGCGATCCGATGGCAGGGTATTGGTATGGCGAATGCCCGGTGAACGTCATCTGCCAGAGTGTGTAGTGCCGACAGTAAAATTCGGTGGCAGTGGTGTTATAGTGTGGTCGTGTTTTATATGGAGGGGGCTTGCATCCCTTGTTGTTTTGCGTGACACTACCACAGCACAGGCCTACAATGATTTGAGCGCCTTCTTGCTTCCCAATGTTGAAGAGCAATTCGGGGATGGCGATTGCATCTTTCAAAACGATCGAGCACCTGTTCGTAATGCACGGCCTGTGGCGGAGTGGTTACACAATAATAACAACTCTGTAATGGATTGGTCTGCGCAGAGTCCTGACCTGTGTCCTATAGAACACCTTTGTGATGTTTGGGAACGCCGACTTCGTGCCAGGCCTCACCGACCGAGGTCGATACCTCTCCTCAGTGCAGCACTGCGTGAAGAATGGGCTACCATTCCTAAGAAACCTTCCAGCACCCGATTGAACGTATGCCTGTGAGTGTGGAAGCTATCATCAAGAATAAGGGTGGGCCAACACCATATTGAATTCTATCATTACAGAATGGAGGGCGCCACGAACCTGTAAATCATTTTCAGCCAGGTGTACAGATACTTTTGAGCACACAGTGTACGTCCCAATTAGTGGCTAAAAATCAATTCAGAAATTAAACCATAGAAAATCATACACCATGCACACCCTTGTATCTGCCGTGCTTTAATACCAGCATCAAAGCCTTTTGACGGGTGTAATAAGATCAAGCACTATGCATTCTGAAACTGAAAATTATACATATTCTGATTTCTAGCTGAAATCAAGCATTGATTTTAGGCATGGGCGACCTGTTATTTTCATATTACGTATGTAGCAACATATTTTCTGCGAAATAATGAATACTTGGATTATATTTTTAACATTCAGCCAGGTAAAAACATAATCAACAAAGTTGTAACCATTTTATCTGCGTTTATTTCTGTATATAATTTTTACAACCGCCAGAACTACCATTTATTAAACGAATTCCGCTTCTTCAGTAAGCAGGACTGGAAGACAACGTATCAGTTTGCTAGTAATCTGAAAAATACGTGTAAAATACAGAAACAGTTTGGAGAGCAGAAGAAGACCACATGGGAAAAGTTGATCACTAACAAAAATGTTGTAGTGAGTCGTATAATATTACCATTTTATCGCCTCAAAATCTTCGTCATACATATAAGTTTTAGATCTGAGGATCAACATAAATGCTCCTTGTAGTGAGTATTCATGCAGATTAACAAAAATTTGCTACAATGGTCTACAAATGTATACGCCAGCACAGCTACTGATGTTGTACTCTGTGTTGCGTACTATTATTGTCCTTATAATAGTGGCTCTTATTCAGCTACACTAGCGCTCATGCTTTATATGCAAGCCAAACCGAAATCTAGCAATAAAGTTTCAGATGGAATAATACCGTAGGTTTAAGCGATTTAAATTTGTACATTACAATTTTCTTTACAGTCATATCGTAATAAATACAGGTACAATGCATTTACATTTCATTGTCCGATGCGGATAAACCTTCATGTCTATTTGTCTGAAATGGAGGTTTTTATTCTTTCTCTTACGTGCCAAACATGAGAAAAATTAAAAATTGGCGGCACATGATCTTTCTTTAGTTTTCTTCCGACAACAGAGACCTCGATTTGAAACATTCAAGCAACAAATGTTTGCTGCACAGCGTGGAAGGTTTTTTTTTTTTTTTCGTTGAAAATGTTTCCCTTTTAAGGCAGAGTTTGAAACATTCCTTCGCCCTCACCAGTGGGAAAACTGTTACTGGTGTTAATGGTTACGTAAGAAGAGGTTCGTTTCGTGAACAAAAATTAAACGCATAGTAATTAATGTTTAACGAACTTTCGCACGAACGTTTACGAGACTAGTGTATAAACTGTGACCTTTATCAGTAAATTCGCAACCTTTTTGCACAAATGCACATTTTTAAATAGAGGACGACATGCATCTCTTCGGTAATAATACCACTCCTAAGTTTCAGCCTATAATTTAAAGCGTTATCGCGAAAATTTTCGCATTTTTTAAAAAAATCTTGCATACAGAAAGAAATACAGTAATCGGCTCCTTTGTTTCACCGAAAAGATATAGGTTTTATGAAGACCCGAGTTTCATCCGTTACACCACAAACATATTGCCATACACATATGCACGTTACAGTCATTCAAAAAATGGTTCAGTTGGCTCTAAGCACTACGGGACTTAACATCTGAGGTCATCAGTCCCCTAGACTTAAAACTACTTAAACCTAAATAACCTAAGGACGTCACACACATCCATGCCCGAGGCATGATTCGAACCTGAGACCGAAGCAGCAGCGCGGTTCCGGACTGAAGGGCCTAGAACCGCTCTTCCACAGCGGCCGGTTACAGTGGTTCATTCGCGAAGCGGTCCACTACCAAAGCTGGGGTCGCACGCCTGCATGGTGTGCAGCCGGTTCGAATCCTGACAGTGGATGAAATCTTCACTGCAGGTATTTGGGTGGCGAGGGGAGGAGAGGTGATGGATGAAAGGTCCTGGTCACCAGACTTTGCTGCATTGTTCTGAACTAAATTCCATCACACTTCCATTGTGTCCCCTGTAGTGAGGGCATATGACACTGTTAACAGTGATCCGTGTGTCGGATGGGGACGAAAAGTGCGGCGGCCCTTTTGGGGCTATTCGGGAGGAATAGGCTTATATGCCGGTTCCGTATGACATCCTCTCCCTTCTCTCATCATCACACAACAAAATCATTACACCACTGCAGTCACCTACACGCAACAGAGTGATGAGACGGCTCTCATACACAGAGTGGAAAAACCACTTTGTGCACGGAAGAAGAAAATCCTTTCCTCAGGGTCTCCCATCAAACAATGCTATGCTTTTTTTTCTTTCTTTCTTTCTCTACTCCGCACTACTCCATCTTCCCTACAGCGAAACATAACACGTCGTATGCAGGTCAGAGGAAGGTAACGGAAAGCCACTACTACTAAAACCTCGGTGAAGGCAGCGGTGTGTGATTCCCGTGTTGTTTCCGCCGCTCATTAATGAGTGCGTGACCCGCAGAAAAAGTTCTTATCTGGCAGCAAAAGGACGATTTTTCTCCCATGACGTACATCGGTCTCTTAACGCTCACCATTCCGCTTGCTCGTGTTATAGAATTCTGTTTCACTTGAGGGTACTTCTTCTCCAACACAACGTTATTCAGCTGCTATATAAAGCACATAATGTGTCGATGTACTGAAGGACGGCATCTCTGCCATTTCAAACTGTCAAACTGATAGCAAGTACGGCTTCGCCTAGCTTAATGCCACATATTTAACATAATTTCAGTGTTAACAGGAATCAGTATTTGACTGTCAACTGCCTCATTTCTTTAGCTAGGCAAGATTTTGGTTCGCTTAACAATTCGCTTACCGCAAAGGCATCACTCAGTCACTCCTTGAGTACTGCAACATCTTGATTTTATTTAGAAATGGAAATGGAAATGAAGTCCCATGCTTCCTGACAGAGCGTAGGGGAACGATGCGGGAGACCCGCATCGCCGTACTAGGCAAGGTCCTACTGGAGGTGGTTTGCCGTTGCCTTCCTCAGACCGTAATGGGAATGAATGATGATGATGAAGCGACACAACAACACCCAGTCATGTCGGGGCAGGTGGAAAACCCTGACCCCACCGGGAATCGAACCCGGGACCCTGTGCTCGGGAAACGAGAACGCTACCGCGAGACCAGGAGCTGCGGACCATTTAGAAATATTTCGTAAAAATTTAGGTGTGCCACGCCGCGCAGTTAGAAAAACGTTTCAAGTGTAAATTATGTTTTCAAACTATCTGACACTGAAACTGTGTACCAAACCAACAGCCGAAACCATTGCCTTAACTTTCATCTGCAATACTAATCGGCAAACACGAACCCGCCTCATAGCTTCAATTTTCTCCTTTCCGAACACCACAGATGCTCTTCTGCGTACCTTTTTGGACTACCGTTTACGAAAAACAAGCATATCCTATGCTGGTTTAGCCACAGTGGTTGTTTTCTGAATATTCATTTCACTGTATGGTGGATTATATTTCGTCTTCATACTTCCTGACAGTGTTCAACAGTTACAGTTTCAGAACAACATATAAGAGGCAGTAGAATGAAATACCGTTCGCGGATATTCTGTTCGTCTCATCACTCGATCGTACCAAATTTCAGTTATGGAAAAACTGTTCTAAATGTTCAAAAACAAACCGAAGCCAGTGCTGAAGGATACACTCAAGAATTCTAGTATACCGTACCCTCTGGATCCGTTAAATGTTCGCCACTGAAATAATAATACACTCACGTATGAAACACAGCCACATACACACTTCTTCCTTTTCTTGTGCCTTTGTCCCGCATCGGTGCAGGGTCAGCATGGGTATTAATGGATTTGGCACGGTTAGTTTAAGGAGGGGCCAAATGCCCTCCGTGTCGCCACCCCGTTACCCGTGGAACGGAAACGTGTACCACAAGCGTCGGCGCCAAGTGTTCATGTGAATGTGAGCGAAAGTTTTTTAAATGTTCGCTAGTGGTATAATCAAGGCAGGACTTGGGTGCCAGCCTAGTATTCACCTATTGTGATGCGGGAAACCGCAGCCACACAAACACACACACTCACACACACACACACACACACACACACACACACATAAAAAAAGGTTTCCGTCTTCGCACCTATTCATCCAGCTCAGCAAGTTGTTAGAGGATGCGTAGTTTCAGAGGTGTGGTCGATTGTTAAATTTTATGTGATTACTCTCTTTAGCAGATTTGTACCACACTACCAAACACGGAGTGATTCATTTAATCCGACGACGATGTTTGAGGCGGGACTCGAATCCGCTGTCTCTGCTTTCGAGACAGCAACACTGCCCCGAGGCCACAGACGCCAGCGACTAGTCGCTTAACCGCTTCTATTAACCAACCCACTGACATTACCGCAAGCAGTTTTCTCTCTTTTTCATTTCGGTACCGTCACTTACACTCCTGGAAATGGAAAAAAGAACACATTGACACCGGTGTGTCAGACCCACCATACTTGCTCCGGACACTGCGAGAGGGCTGTACAAGCAATGATCACACGCACGGCACAGCGGACACACCAGGAACCGCGGTGTTGGCCGTCGAATGGCGCCAGCTGCGCAGCATTTGTGCACCGCCGCCGTCAGTGTCAGCCAGTTTGCCGTGGCATACGGAGCTCCATCGCAGTCTTTAACACTGGTAGCATGCCGCGACAGCGTGGACGTGAACCGTATGTGCAGTTGACGGACTTTGAGCGAGGGCGTATAGTGGGCATGCGGGAGGCCGGGTGGACGTACCGCCGAATTGCTCAACACGTGGGGCGTGAGGTCTCCACAGTACATCGATGTTGTCGCCAGTGGTCGGCGGAAGGTGCACGTGCCCGTCGACCTGGGACCGGACCGCAGCGACCAACGGATGCACGTCAAGACCGTAGGATCCTACGCAGTGCCGTAGGGGACCGCACCGCCACTTCCCAGCAAATTAGGGACACTGTTGCTCCTGGGGTATCGGCGAGGACCATTCGCAACCGTCTCCATGAAGCTGGGCTACGGTCCCGCACACCGTTAGGCCGTCTTCCGCTCACGCCCCAACATCGTGCAGCCCGCCTCCAGTGGTGTCGCGACAGGCGTGAATGGAGGGACGAATGGAGACGTGTCGTCTTCAGCGATGAGAGTCGCTTCTGCCTTGGTGCCAATGATGGTCGTTTGCGTGTTTGGCGCCGTGCAGGTGAGCGCCACAATCAGGACTGCATACGACCGAGGCACACAGGGCCAACACCCGGCATCATGGTGTGGGGAGCGATCTCCTACACTGGCCGTACACCACTGGTGATCGTCGAGGGGACACTGAATAGTGCACGGTACATCCAAATCGTCATCGAACCCATCGTTCTACCATTCCTAGACCGGCAAGGGAACTTGCTGTTCCAACAGGACAATGCACGTCCGCATGTATCCCGTGCCACCCAACGTGCTCTAGAAGGTGTAAGTCAACTACCCTGGCCAGCAAGATCTCCGGATCTGTCCCCCATTGAGCATGTTTGGGACTGGATGAAGCGTCGTCTCACGCGGTCTGCACGTCCAGCACGAACGCTGGTCCAACTGAGGCGCCAGGTGGAAATGGCATGGCAAGCCGTTCCACAGGACTACATCCAGCATCTCTACGATCGTCTCCATGGGAGAATAGCAGCCTGCATTGCTGCGAAAGGTGGATATACACTGTACTAGTGCCGACATTGTGCATGCTCTGTTGCCTGTGTCTATGTGCCTGTGGTTCTGTCAGTGTGATCATGTGATGTATCTGACCCCAGGAATGTGTCAATAAAGTTTCCCCTTCCTGGGACAATGAATTCACGGTGTTCTTATTTCAATTTCCAGGAGTGTATCTCTGCTAACCGTAAATTGTCGCTGTCAGTGACCAAGTCGTATTCATCTTTGTGGACACCGTCACTAATACACCCTTATGCCGTAGCGCTCCAACGGAAGACGTCCAGTTCCATTACCGGTGATGGAAAAAGTATGATCAGTATTTTCCTGGCAGGAGGAGGATAAGTGAGAGTGTACAGTGGGTCAACTCAATGGTTAAGGTACTGTCCATCCCCAGGCGCGTAAAATGAGATTCAAACTTCATTATAGCTATCCTGCTTACCTTAATCGTTTGAGGCGACATTGTGCATGCACTGTTGCCTGTGTCTATGTGCCTGTGGTTCTGTCAGTGTGATCATGTGATGTATCTGACCCCAGGAATGTGTCAATAAAGTTTCCCCTTCCTGGGACAATGAATTCACGGTGTTCTTATTTCAATTTCCAGGAGTGTATCTCTGCTAACCGTAAATTGTCGCTGTCAGTGACCAATTTCATCTCTCATCTTTATCCAATCTCAAAATTGACGACTCCTTGAACCATATAATCTTGCTTCCAAACGGTGAGACCAATTTCATCTCTCATCTTTATCCGATCTCAAAATTGACGACTCCTTGAACCATATAATCTTGCTTCCAAATTTTTCCGTAGTACTTCATAGGCAGGTCACGTCACGTAGTTGACACTGATCCCGTTCGTAGTGTCGGAAACTCGGATTTAGCAGCAAGCCCTACATATACTATTTCGGGGAGAACGCGATAGTGTGGTGAAACATCTTAGTTCAGAAGAAGTCTAGAAACACTATCTGTAAATATTTACATGTTACCTCTGTTTAAAACAATGTGTAATCGTGGCTTTTTGTCAAATATTTCCGTATTGTCCAACCACAACTAACACGAATGACTCAAGAAAATCAAGAAGTTCAGGCCTTAGCATGAAAACTCGCTCCTCCTGCCGGATGATCCTTGAATAAAATGAACTGAGCATCCAGCAATGTTAATGTGGTAACAGGTGTCGTTCGCTCTCTTCTCATAGCATCTTGTAATCTCTACACGTATAGCCTATCGTGTTACTGGACGAGTTATCTTACACTGACCGCGAAGCACGTGGACCTTCCATGTCGCTAGCACGAAGTTTCAGCCCATTCCCTTTGTTTACTCATTGCTGCTTCCACCTATTACAAAACTACAACAGTTCTCTGCACGAGACTCATCAGTCATCCAGGAATCAGATTTTAATCGGCAGTCTAGACCCAGGCTAAAAATGGATCCCATTTCAATATTTTACCATGATTCTTTATAGCCCAGGATGATATAGCACAATACTCTTGATTCTAACAGACAAATAGGCTGAGAGAGTACCTTCCCGTGCCAGGACTTCCAAATCCTCTATGACTTTGCAACATAACTCACATGTTTTAGCGGAGAACAGGAGTATCACAATTCAGTTTATTCATGTGAAAGGACCGATGAAAGACCCAAATGAAACGCACAATTCGCTGCTTAGTGACGCATAGATCCCGATTTCCTTCGTTGAGATGCAAACAGATATCGTCGTAAATAGAAGTTTAAAAAAAGGAAAGAAAAAGCTGACTGATAGTCATAAAACAGCGCTGAACTCAAGACAAGGTGGACTGACGTCATTGTTGACAAGCAGGTGCCACACGTACGAAATGATTACGCATTTTAAGATTTGAAGGACCAACATTTATGGCGCTACACACACACACACACACACATATATATATATATATATATATATATATATATATATATATATATATATATATATATATATATATACGGCGTCGGATCCCATGGTAGTGGATAGATGTTACGGCAGGTCCCGGATGATGTAGTTCTGTTAGACTCTATCCCATGCTGCTTGGACCTGAGCTCACAGTTCCCGCAGATTCGTCGGTAGAGGTGCGGTCTTGATTGCATGTTCCTTGGCATCCCGCACATTCTCCAGTGGGAAGAGATCTGGCGATGGCAATCCACAGTTGAAATGTAAGGTATGAAGGTGGCAGCAGTATAAGGACTCACGTTATCCTGGTGAAATATGGCAGTGGCGTGAGCGTTCACGAATGACGGAACCACCGGTCATCAGTCCCCTAGAACTTAGAACTACTTAAACCGAACTAACCTAAGGACATCACACACATCCATGCCCGAGGCAGGATTCGAACCTGCGACTGGAGCGGTCGCGCGGTTCCAGACTGAAGTGCCTAGAACCGCTCAGCCACAACGACCGGCAGCGCTGTTGGCAGCCGGGGTGCTCTCAACCCTTGTGAGGTAAACTGAGGAGATACTTGACTGAGAAGTGGCGCCTCCGGTCACGAAAACTGACAACGGTCAGTAGAGCGGTATGCTGACCACATGCCCATTCATATCCGCATCCAGTGACATCCCTATGCTGAAGGATGACACGGTGGCCGGTCGGTACCGATGGTCCTTCCAAGGGCTATTCGGACGGAGTCTAGTTTAGTTCACATCAACCGATGGACACATATCATGGCCCCACTCACGCTCCCCGAATGCGCTGCCGACCGTCCAATAGTACTCACTGACACTGGTGACGGAGTGCAACACACCCACCCGGTCTGCCGTTGATTGGTCGCATCCTTCTGTGTTCATTTCTTTTTAAGACGATCAATATACATATTACACAACACGGCTTCTCTGTTAACGTTCGAGCTCTGCTCTCAAGAAACGTAAGAATAGACTACTTCTTCCACTCTACTGGATACTAAGCAGCAACACGGAAGATCTACTGTGCTTTGCTGTTAGTACCACATAACTTGCCCTAGGCCACGAACGGCTATACTTGTAGACATCACAATACGCACGAAGAAAACACTCGTCATTTAATTTCATTAAAGGATCATTCGCTAGGAGGAATGTGCTTGCATGCTACTGTCTGAAGAATTTCATTTCCTTCCGTCACGGAAGAGCCACGATTTCAGTCTAACAGATAGCGTTTCAATAGCTCTTCCGAGCCAAAATGAACGTGTCACGGTTTCACCACATTATCCCTCCCCCTCCACGTCAATAGTCTCTGAACGCACAGGACATGTTCCTCCCAATCCATTTCGTTCTGTGCCTCTTTCATATTTCTAATTCTGCCCTTTTGTAGTTGCCCTCTCTGCTAGAAACCTTTCGCAGATCTGAGGAACTTCACTTCTGAGATTTTCCGTTGTCTAAGACATTTCTGTCAGGTCCCAAAATTCTGCTCCGTGTGGCAAAGCGGGAATTAGAATTTTCACTGTCATCATTTACCGTTTATCGTTCGTTCGGTTCGTTTTCCAGTGACTAAGATTTCTACAGTATACTGTATGGACACTTTTAGAAAGTTGCCAGTATTTTGCAAAATTACCTGAATAAATTTGTTCTAAGAATTTCCCCTAGCATTATAAACACAATGTTCAACATGATGCACAGTGTGGTGTTTTCTTGCGGTGCCGAAGGCATCCATCATGCTAACGAGTTCTTTGTCGCACGTCTGTTTCGTTACCCCATCATTCAAAGAAATGTATAAGCAATAATTTTCGAGATCTTTGTGGCCTTTCTAGAGCGCTGCGACTAGTTCTCCAGTTCCGATACAGTTGTGTTTCTTTCATCTTTTTTTGTGAGATGAGGGAGGGGGGATGTTCAAAATGTGTTTTCTCATTGGTGTCTCAATTTGGGGGACCGTGTCGACAGGTACCCTCCCTCCCTATCCCACAAATACAACTCACCGACTATATCTACATCTTCATCTGTCATTTACATAGACACTCCGTAAGCCACTGTACGGTGCTTGGCGGAGGGTATCTGCCACCACTACTAGTCATTTCCTTCCCTGCTCAACTCGCAAACGGAGCGAGGGAAAAGCAGCTGTCTATATGCCTCCATACGAAACTAATTTCTCGCATCTTATCTTCGTGATCCTTAAGCGAAATGTGAGTTGGAAGCAGTCAGCTTCAAATTCCGGTTCCCTAAATTTTCTCAGTAGTCTTCTGCGAGAAGACTCCATGGATTCCTACAGCAAAATGTCGACACGCGCGAGAAAAGGCCACATCCCTTATGAGCTTTAAGGTGGGATAATGTTGTCACATTGGCACTAAATTTCACCACCATTCTGCCCAACACCACTGTGGACATGTCACGCGATGCGAAGGTCATCACACCCCCTCTTACCAACATTTCACTCCTTCTTTTGACGTCTCTGCGACGGAGGTCAGAACCGCGACACCCGGTTTTGAAATCACGCGATTTTCTTATGAGTGGTCTAGGGAACCATTCCACACACACTGCCGCACAGAAGCGGCACGGTACGCCCTCAGGAAGCGGCATAAAGGGCGCCAGTGAAACAACACCTTCCCTTGAGGCGTTGATACCCATACACTTCACCGTCGAAAACGATAGTTTGCGGTGCGATGAACAACAGTACGGTGTTCTCGACTACGTTCGACATCGATGCCGCACCATTGGCGTTTCAGCCCTTGTCTAAGGACATCGTGGGGCCGCAACCCACTGAACGTGACATGGCCTCTTCGGAGTGTAGTGCGACCGCAGTTTTTGCTGTGGAATACAGGGTGGAACTACCAGGATCCGTTCGAAAGCATTCGGTGAAATTTGAAAGTGATCCGAAGCAGCACAGAGGTTTATGCTTTTTCAGCGCTTCTGTTTCACTCACTCCTTTGGCGTGATCAAGGGTGGGGGGTGGAGGTTACTACATTATCAAGAACCCCCAGCTCGGCGACACCGTCAAGGCCACCCACGTACCTTTACCGAGCACTTTAAATGTGTATTAGTCGTAGACAAGCTCCTGAATGTAGGCAACCCCACCTAAAGGTCGTTAGGACAGCTGTGAGACTAAGTTGGTGTAGAAGTTTCTCACACATAGCCGCGCGGGATTAGCCGAGCGGTCTTTGGCGCTGCAGTCATGGGCTGTGCGGCTGGTCCCGGCGGATGTTCGAGTCCTCCCTCGGGCATGGGTGTGTGTGTGTTTGTCCTTAGGATAATTTCGGTTAAGTAGTGTGTAAGCTTAGGGACTGATGACCTTAACAGTTAAGTCCCATAAGATTTCACACACACATTTCTCCTCACACGTACATTCTTAAGTGCTCAACAAATGTGCAGATACTGCCAAACTGGGACCCTTTGCCATATCATTCACGCACATGATAATGTAGCACTCCCCCATGGTCACGCCACAGGAGGGCCGAAATGGAAAGCTAAAAAGCATAAATCCCTTGGCTGCTTCGGTCACGATAAAATTTCGTCAGATGGTGTTGAAAGGTCGCTAATGGTACCAGCCTATACACGAGAGCAAAAAGTGCGATTGCGACTAGCATAAACGAGAGGAAAAAGTGCTATTGTGTTGCGCCCCAAAGGGGTCAGATTACGTTGAATGGGACTGCTGCCCCACGATGTCCTTAGAATAGGGTTCATATGCCCACGGGGCGGCAGCAGAGTCAGACGTAGTCACGAATGTCGTCCTGTTTCTTATCTCACTGTAAACCGTCGCTTTCGATGGTGAAATGTGTGGAAATCAACACACCAAGGGAAAGTGTTGTTTCATTGATGTCGTTTATGCCACAATCTGAGGTCTTTTTGTGTCGATTCTGAGCGAGATTATGTTTGAAATGTTTTCCTCGGCCATCCATAAGAAAATCGCGTGATTTCAAAGGTGGGTGCCTCGGTTCTGACCTCGATAGCAGAGGCGTCTAATGGAGGGGTAAAATTTGGTAAAGAGGAGGTAAGACGACCTTCCCATCGTGTGACAGGACCACTGTGGCACTGAGCAGAATTGCGATGAAATTTGGCGTCACTGTGTCGTCATTAACCCGCCTCATATCTCACATGAACTTCTGAGCTGTGGCCTTTCTCTCTCAGGTGTCGACACCTTACTGTTTGAAGCGTCGCTGAGACAGAGGGTGACGTCGCAGGGCGCCACGGTTTTACACTGCTAAAGATTTTAGGCATCTTTGTGACAAATTACAAACTTATGCATCGCAATGGGAGACAAATACGGTGTTTGCTAAAAGTGAACCTTTAATTTTGTTGCGGTGTGTAGATAATTCATCCATCACAGGAATCGATAATCTCAGCGATTTTTGCCTTTTAGCGATGCCGATACTGGCAAGAAACCGGCGCTAGGAATTTCAAGACCATATCAAAATCTCTAGAGTAGTTACTGAGACTAGCGCGGATATTCATAAAGAATCGAGCAGTTTATATGTGTAGAGAGGAAAAATTTTATAAAATATTTTTATTTACTTACTAAAACATGACTGCAACTTACGTTTTATGTTTGCATGCAGTGATATTTTTCTGTTACGGTTCTGAGGATGATGAATGCAATCTAAGTTCTACTAGCAAAAATATAGGTTTTATGTGATATAATTACAACTTAACAACTTTCGGAGGTTTTTTCCATTACTTATACTGTGAAACCTGTCTTCTTGCCAAATGTCATGATTGTAGGTCAATGTGAAGTACCCTGTAGATCCGTGCGGCCTAACGCACTGCTTTCCGGGCGGGAAGGCGTGCCGGTCCCCGGCACGTATCCTCCTGGCGGATTAGTGTCGAGGTCCGGTGTGCCGGACAGTCTGTGGATGGTTTTTAAGGCGGGATTCCATTGGCGAATGGTGGCTGGTTCCCCTTATTCCGCCTCAGATACGCTAAGTCTCCACGTACGCGTACACAATAATTACTCTACCACCCAAACATTGGGGCTGTACTCGTCTGGTGTGAGACGTTCCCAGGGGATCCACTGGGGGCCGAACCGCACAATAACCCTGGGTTCGGCGTGGGGCGGCTGTGGGGTGAGTGGACTGCTGTAGCCTGTAGTGGGGTTGTGTACCACTGACGGCCACGGAAGGGACGAAGCCCCTCCGTCGTTTCTAGGTCCCCAGTTCAATATAATACAATACCATACGATACCCTGTAGAATCTGATGAGTGAATTTGTGAGTACCAAAATACGTGACATATTTGGCCACATCTTTTAATTTCATTGAATTATATCCTTAAACGTTTTAGGCGCCAAGTGACCGTAGATCGTAGAATGTGACGTAAATTTCAACTTGATGCGTCTACCCTTTCCTGAGAAAATGAGGTTTAAATAGACTGACAAACAGTCGGATAACAATTGACAAAGAAGTTTTTTGGTGTCGTATAGTTACAAATCAACAATTTTCGGATTTTTACGTTTACCTGTACCGTAAAAACTTGCTTCTGGTTCTAGGTCATCGGGAAGTACCGTATAGGTACAATGAGTCAGTTTGCGAGTATCAAAATGACATACACGTCGGTATCTTTTGATTTCATTGACTTAGAAGCTTCAGTGTTTTAACACCACCAAGGGAATGCACAGCTTCGTACATGACATAAATGTGAATTTGGTAAACCTACCCGTTACTCGAAGAAAGATACCTTAAAAGACGGACAGGCACCGAACGACGGACGGACAACAAAGCGATCCGGGTTCCAATTTTACCGACTGAGGCACAGCATCCTAAAAGAAGTGGCTGTCTTGTCTTGCCTTACTGTTCTCCCTGTGCTTTATCTTACCGGTTCTACCTGCGTAATCGTGGACTGTCAACTGCGTCAGAGTTGTTCTTGGTAGCAGAAGGTATTGACAGCCAGCGAATGGCAGAGTATACCTGACCGGAATATTTTCTGCAGACGCCCAGGCCGTATCTCACCCACGTGTAGTTGCCCTCGGGAAGTAACTCAAGTGTTTCTTATACAATGAAGCGCCAAAGAAACAGGTATAGGCATGTGTAATCAAATACAGAGATACATGAACAGGCAGAATACGGCGCTGAGGTCGACGACGCCTGTATAAGACAACAAGTGACTGGCGAAATTGTTAGATCAGTTATAGCTGCTGCAATGGCAGGTTATCAAGATTTAAGTGAGTTTGAGCATGATGTTATAGTCGGCGCCCGACCAATGGGACACAGCATCTCCGCGGTAGCGATGAATTAGGGATTTTCCCGTACGACCATTTCACGAGTGTACCATGAATATCAAGAATCCGGTAAAACATCACATCTCCGGCATCACTGCGACCGGAAAAAGATCCTGCAAAAACGGGACCAACGACAACTGAAGAAAATCGTTCAACGTGACAGAAGTGCGACCCCTCCGCAAATTGCTGCAGATTTCAGGGCTGGGCTATCAACAAGTGTCAGCGCGCGAGTCGTTCAACGAAACTTCATCGATATGGGCTTTCGGAGCCGAAGGCCCACTCCCATACCCTTGATGACTGCACAACACAAAGCTTTACGCCTCACAAGGGCCCGTCGTCACCGACATTGCACTGTTGATGACTGGAAACATGTTGCCTGGTCGGACGAGTCTCGTTTCAAATTTTATCGAGCGGATGGAAGTGCACGGGTATGGAGACAACCTCATGAATCCATGGACCCTGCTCGTCAGCAGGGGCTGTTCAAGGAGCTGGAGACTCTGTAATGACGTGTAATGCAATTGAAGTGATAGGAACCCCTCATACGTCTAGATACGACTCTGACAGGTGGCACGTATGTAAGCATCCTGCCTGATCACCTGCATCTATTCATGTCCATTGTGCGTTCCGACAGGCTTGGGCAGTTTCAACAGGACAATGTGACAGCCCACATGTCCCGAATAGTTACAGAGTGAGTCCAGGAACACTCTTCTGAGTTTAATCACTTCCGCTGCCCACCAAACTCTCCAGACATAAACATTATTGAGCACATCTAGGATGCCTTCCAATGTGCTGTACAGAAGAGATCTCCGCTCCCTCGTACTCTTACGGATTTATAGACAGCTCTGAAGGATTCGTGGTGTCAGTTCGATCCAGTACTACTTCAGACATTAGTCAGATCCATGCCACGTCTGTTGCGGCACTTCTGGATGGGGGGGGGGGGGGGGGGGCTACACGGTATTAAACAGGCGTACCAGTTTCTTTGGCTATTCAGTGTATTAAATATATCTGGTGCTTCTTTTTATATAAATTCTTGCCCGTTTCCAGATCCATAGTTTTCATGCAACTTTATTCTATATAGGTTGGCTGAAAAACTTGGAAATTGATGCAAGTAAAACTGTAAATCGTTTCAGTAAATTGTTCTTTGGGAGGGGGGAATTCACAGGCATGCATCATTTTAATTTCATTAATTTTGCTTTTTTTTCACAGCACTGGATACAATCATCAATTCCAGACGCATCAGTGGGAACAAGACTTTACTCGTGATTTGGCTGTGTACACTGAATTGCTATCTTCACAAGAATGAACAACAAACCGTAGTAAATCTCATGTGAAAACACCTCACCACGAACAAAGGCTTTCATTTGTCATGGAAGGCATTCCTACCAACGCTAACGACACTGATCGTATCAGGAAGTACGGACAAAGCGCCACACACGGTGTGGTCGTTTCTTTGTAGGGGATAACGGAATCTGTTGTACCTCGCTTGTAGTCCGCAGCGCAACCGCACGTTTTGCCTGCAAGACGACACAGTACAGTATTTCGAAAGCAAGGAAAACAAGGTCTCGCTAGTGCTTGCGTAAGGTGGATAAAAAGTAAAAGAAAGAAAGAAGCGAATACCTTATTATGTACTCGTTTGCCGTCGAGGAAGAAGCTGTCTGCAACGAAGAATATTATAGTGGAACTTCTGCGGTCCGTAACAGGAGGCAGTAATAACATCCGCTAGCAACTTCGCAAAGCTTTTCCACCACGATCTGAGCTCTGCACTTCGTTGCGAAAATGATGATAGAGATAACATGTTATTGTGCATGTTATCGTGTAAGTACCATTATATGCTCTCTCCGAATTATAAAATAAGATTGTTAACTGCTGAATATTGGCCTAACGTTTCAGTTTTCTTAAAGATCGTACCCTGAAACATAGTGCTCCTCAAGAGACTACCTACATTTTGTTTACTGAGATTATCGGTATGCATGCGACAGCATTTTTACCAATATGTCCCAAAACGCCGCCCATAGAAACGGAATTTTTCTGGGGCTCAAACCTCGGCTGCTGTTGGTGATGAAAAGGTAGTGTCAAGTGTTTTTGATAGCCCTTGGGCTAGAGACCATTTGTATACCCAAAAGAAGGATCGTCTTAGTGTCACTATCCCACAGTACAGGGTCACACTTCCTCCTGCTCAGGCAAATGAAGCGAATCGGTTGGTTCTTTCTGCATTTGATGCGGTGTACTGTGGCCTTGGTGCGACTTATGGAGGCACTATTAGTTCATGGTTGGTTCCTCGGAAACCTCTAGAAAAAGTTTTTTTTTACTATATTTTCGCCATCACTAACGGACCAAATCCGAGCCGAGGATTCCAAGATGGCTATGCACAGCAAATGGCCGAAATATTGAGGGTGTATTCCTAAGATCCCGATCTCGGACATCCTTGAAAATTTTCTTGTTTTTCTTGAGGTACAGAGGTTCAAAATTACCCTACGCGTACACTTAAAGAATGCACGGAAAAATTAAATAAATCGACTGATGACGAGTACACCCGTACTTAACTCATGATTTCATTAACAAGCGGGTATACCCTTGACTAAATGAATGAATAAAGCATTTGCGTAAAGTCATGGCAGGTTTCTGAGTAAATCCCCAAAAAAGCATTTTCCACCATTTTTTCGCCGTCAGCAGCGGATCAAACCCGCAACCGTGGATACCAAGAGGGCTACGCACAGACAATGGCTGTAATTTTTACAAGATTCCAGTCTCAGACAGCCTTGAAAATATTCTAAATATATTTATCCGTTTCCGAGATAACTGGAAATTTGTGGTAAGATCTTATGGGACCAAACTGCTGAGGTCATCGGTCCCTAAGCTTACGCACTATTTAATCTAACTTAAATTAACTTACTCCAAGGACAACACATACCCATGCCCGAGGGAGGACTCGAACCACCGACGGGGGAAGCTACGCGGACCGTGACAAGGTGCCCAAGACCGCGCGGTTTCCGAGATACACAGCTTCAAAGTGACCCTACCTCTCCATTAAAATACGCAAGTAGAATGCGGTGTGAGGCGATAACGTGGTTTATAAAGTGACGCAGTACGGAGAAATATGCTGTAAAGTGTCTCCGTTATTACTAGACGTGTTCTGCGAACTCCACATTGTAGTAGTGAAGCACGTGCAAAATTTTTGTACACATAAAATCCTGTCTGAGACGTGAAATAAGTTTTGCGTAATTTCAGTTTCAGCTAAATTAACTATCAAAATTTTACTGACCCATCAAGTTCTTTTCATGTGAGTGGCAGATCCTGCTGTGCCAGGAAAAAGAAGAGAACCAGCGGAGAAATGCTCCTACCGCACCACAAAAACGGCAAATATACTGCTCTCCATTAAAACACTCTGATTGCAAAGTGAGGTACCAGCTGCTTAGCTCTACCTTTCTCAGCAAAAATATTGGCATGCGAATGTATGTTTTTATGCTGGGAGAGAAGGAGCAGTAGCAGCTGTTGACATGTTGTTTAAATTCATTTTCTGTGAACAGAATAATATGGAGCTGTAATTTTGTATGAAACTATAAATCAGCGAACTCAAAAATTTTGAAAATGTAATGTGAGGCGTCATGTGCGGTATGTCGATAAGTGGATAGAAAGAAGCATCAAGAAGGAGTCGGGAGGTAGAACAACAAGGTGATTGTTGTGCTGTGTGAGTGCTAGTGCGCATTGTGTCCGTGGCGGATGTAAAAATTACAGTTAGATGTTGATATGTTTAGTGATTTCGATATGTACTCCGGACAAGGAATTGCTTATTAGTCACAACTATTACTCGGCGCATTAATCTTAAAAACTATGACGTGCAGATCGGTAAGCTTCGTGAACGCTGTAAGTGCACTGTTTTGATTGTAGACAGCACAGTGCATACTGCGTGCAGTGAAATTAAACAAAAATGTAATAACACATTTTCATGTCGTGAACTAATATTACGAACAATCTGAACCGAGAGCGTACGGTGTTCCAACCGCTGCAAGACAGCTGTGATTGTACGGTGACTTTTCAGCACAACACGGATTATTTAGTGCATACCGCAGACTATCAGTTCAAATTACAAACATATTTACGTTATTTTTTATTGTGGACAGTTGTATTATGAAATGTGCAGAGCTGCGATCGAACTGAAACCCATAAATCTGAAACTGTGACTAGTAACGGCTATCAAACATTATGACGTCGAGACACGTCACGCGTTAATTGAATGAAGCGTGTCTTGCATTCTTCGCTGCGTGTAGGTGCGCTAAATGAGATAATGCTACAACCATCACGCGTTCCAGCTGCGTAGCCAATATGTGGCTACGAACAAGACGACGATAATTAATGGACGTCGCCGACTGGCCGACAGCACGAGCTAAGTGGAGACTGACTTTGAAAAACATTGATAATAAGCTCCATTCTCGTGAATTATATTTCTAAATAATGCTGTAAGGACTTCTTGCAAGTGTTATTTTCTCACTGTCATTGATTTTACGTAACTGCAAATTACCACACTGAACTGCAGATGTTTTTCGTATCAGTAACATTCAGAATTATACTACAGGCCCCAAACGTTAATTCTGCAAACCAATTAACTTATTGCAAACAACTGCTGTTACTAAAAATGATACCAGAGTTATTCAGCTATGTGTGTGTGTGGTGTGTGTGTGTGTGTGTGTGTGTGTGTGTGTGTGTGTGTGTGTTATTTTCTGGTATTATTTTTTATTTGCAAATTTTTTGCGCTAATTCTCGTATTGATTGTTGTGAATCGAGCAGTGGTGCTGTTTCCGCATTACGTTAGCAAACAGCAGCCGACCACGATTTGTCCAGTGTGTGTGGTAAAATATTTTGCTTCGCTGAAACTCTTTGATTTGGACTGAAGGTGAATGCTCATTATGCTACAGGTTTATGACCCTTGCTTGCGTGGATGAGCGTAATATTCAGTTAATCCTGGAAAGAATAAAATATTCTTGGCTTCAGTCACCAGTCATAGACCTACAAGTGGGAAATCTGGGGAGGTATCAGGGTTCCTCCATTCTAATTAGGTGAACACGGTCATATCTAGTTAGATTAATATCCGAAGGGGTCCTGTTTCGTCACACATGGCCAAATTTTGTGCGAAAACTGACTCACTTTCATCACATACGTCGACAATATACAGAACATTAACACGGCATTATACGGCTGTTATTGAACCATGTAGCGAGAGGACACTGTTGTAACAGTGACCGTCCCAAACCACGTCCCTACTGCCACAACCGCTGACGCGACACAAATCACGCTAAGGACGCTGGCACAGGCCGTCAGCCCACGTGGGGGACTACTTCGTTGAATAGGGCAATGAAATATTATTCATAGTGTAAAAACTGTGCCACACTATCAATGCATATGTTGTCAAAAATATTTTCTTTAGATCAATTATTGTGAAAATCATGAAGAATTATTTTTAAAGAATATTATGACATACATCACTTTTGCTCCTTTATTTTCGCTTACAGTCCTAAGGGAATAATCAGTTAGATGAAGCCACTGGCTTTGCTACAGCCATTGTGTTGGTTCTGTTGCCGGTACTGTCAAACTTTAAATTGCCAGTGAAGTCTGTTTTAGGTGTGTTAACAGTTGTAAAAGATACAGTTTTTTGTTTCTTGACTTATTAATTACACTGCAGAACTGTTGAAGTTGTATACATAATTTTATTGTGTGTCTTTGTGCGTTTCGTGTTTATTGTTCTACTAACGTGTCTTACAGTGTATGATAGAAACTTTCTGAAATGACTTTTGCAGGCACTAACAAAGATCTCAGTGTACCCCAAAACACAGTGTAACTTGACGTTTTTCTTATTTTCAGATGAGAAAGAAAGATAAGAAAAAGGAAAAAAATCGTAGAATCAACGGGATTTCAAATCCTAAACCTTTAGCTTAATATCCTTGATCGTAGCCGATTGGGCTACTGAGACACCTTTATAAATAAACGATTAATGAGTTATTTATCAAACAGATACTGCACTGCTCCTTGGGAACAAACACTAGATATCGAAGTCTCTACAAGTACTATAAACGGCGTCATTCTTTGAGTTACGAATAATTTATTCGTGAATAAATTTGTCTGACTAATCTCCTTATTCGAATATTTTTTTGTAAATGTAGACCTCACTCTATTAATTTTATATCTCGTTCGTCTATTTTACATTCTTTGTTTGGCTATGAAAATTTGGATTTTTTTAAATCTCAAAACACTAACTAAGATCTTCTTAATTGGCCCAATTATTCTTAAGCTTTCGAATATTGTTGGCCAAATGTTTTGAGTGCATCGAGAACAGGACTTACTGGAAATAACACAATGTATTTTTGTCCGAATTTTTCATAGACAAGCTGTGACGAATGTGACTTACACCTGTCACGAAATTTTGCCATATGTGACGAAAAATAACTACCCTCCTCTCCTCAAATATTAATCTTTCAAGCTGAATTAACAGTCTGTAGTATGCACCAAACAATCCGTACTGTACACAAACGTCATCGTACAAGCACAGCAATCTCGAGGCGGACAGCACGCCGTACATTTCAGGCAAAAGTACGTTCTCAGTTAAAAGTTCTTAATATCAGTCCCTGAGAGGGAAAAGCGTTATCATATTTCTGTTTAATTTCACAGTCCGCGGTATGCACTAAACAGTCTGTGCGGTCTCCAGTCAAAACAGTGTATTCAGGTAGATTTGCGGTTACCACATAACAGTTTTTAAGATTAATGGGCCGAGTAGTAGTTCCGACTAATTAGATTAGATTAGTACTTGTTCCATAGAACATGAATACGACACTTCGTAATGATGTGGAACGTGTCAGGTTAATAACAGGTGTCTATACAAGATATTACATTACACAAAAATTACATGACACTTAATATTTTTAACTTTTTGTGGGAGTTGGGGAAATTACCCACTTATAATATCCAAAAATTCATCTAATGAGTAGAAGGAGTTCCCATTAAGAAATTATTTTAATTTCCTTTTAAATGCTATATGGCTATCTGTCAGACTTTTGATGCTATTGGGTAAGTGACCAAAGACTTTTGTGGCAGCATAATTTACCCCCTTCTGAGTCAAAGTTATATTTAACCCTGAGCAGTGAAGATCATCCTTTCTCCTAGTGTTGTAGCAATGAACACTGCTATTACTTTTGAATTCGTTTGATTGTTAATAACAAATTTCATAATTGAATATATATATATATATTGTGAGGCTACATTGAAGATCTCTAGCTCTTTAAATAAGTGTCTGCAGGATGATCTTGGTTGAGGTCCAGCAATTATTCTGATTACACGCTTTTGTGCAATGAACACTCTTTTACTCAATGATGAGTTACCCCAGAATATGATGCCATAGGAAAGCAGAGAATGAAAATAGTCATGGTAAGCTAATTTACTCAGATGAATATCGCCAAAATTTGCAATGACCCTAATAGCATAAGTAGCTGAACTCAAACGTTTCAACAGATCCTCAGTGTGTTTTTTCCAGTTCAACCCCTCATCAATGCATACACCTAGAAATTTTGAATATACTACCTTAGCTACCAATTTCTGATCGAAGTCTATATTTATCAATAGTGTCATTCCATTTACTGTGTGGAACTGTATGTACATACTGTGTTTTGTCAAAGTTTAATGAGAGCCCATTTGCAGAGAACCACTTAATGATTTTCTGAAAAACATCGTTTACAATTTCACCAGTTAATTCTTGTCTGTTGGGTGTGATAGCTCATCAGCAAAAAGTACCAGCTTTGCATCTTTGTGAATATAGAATGGCAAGTCGTTAATATATATTAAGAACAGCAGAGGGCCTAAGACCGAACCTTGTGGCACCCCATTCTTGATTGTTCCCCAGTTTGAGAAATCACCAGTGTTTTGCATATTATGTGAATTGCTTATTTCAACTTTCTGCACTCTTCCAGTTAGGTATGATTTAAACCATTTGAGCGCTGTCCCATTCATACCACAGTACTTGAGCTTATCTAGAAGTATTCCATGATTTACACAATCAAAAGCCTTTGGGAGATCACAATAAATCCCAACAGGTGACTTCCGATTACTCAGAGCATTTAATATTTCATTAGTGAAAGTATATATAGCATTTTCCGTCGAAAAACCCTTCTGGAAACCAAACTTGACACTTTGATAAAACTTTATTTTTACAAAGGTGTGAAGCTACTTTACAATACATTACTTTTTCAAGAATTTTGGATAAGGCTGTCTGAAGAGAGATTGGGCGATAGTTGTTGACATCAGACGTATCCCCTTTTTATGCAGTAGTTTAACAATGGCATACTTCAGTCTATCTGGGAAAATACCCTGCTTCAGAGAGCTATTACATATGCGGCTAAGAATTCCACTTATCTCTTGGGAACAAGCTAATAAGCAACGAGACACGCAAGTTTATTAATTCCGTGTCCGTGGTATACACCGAAATCACAAAGCGTATCACCGTCCAAACTTATTTTTACGTTGGCCATGGACACAATACACACTAGCACTCTTGCGGGACAACCATCACCTCGTTGTTCTTGCTCCAGACGCGTTGCTCACGCTTTTCTCTCTCGACCTATCAATATGTTTCTATGTTGCTCAATACATCTCGCTTCACACTACACTTTCAAAATTTCTAAGTACATGGAAAATGAATTTAAACAAAATGTTAATAAATGAGAAAACATGTAGCAAACATGTAGCAGCAGAACAAATGAAAACACAAATTATATTCATGACGACTGCGCGACGTAAACAGAAATATGGTTGGACAAAGAAATAAATTTATAGCGCTCTTCCGGAAATAACTCTTTCAATCTATTATGAAAATAACACAGAAAAAAAGGAAAAAGAAACCACAGGAAACAGAAAAAAAATCTCTATCATACTGTAGTGTGACGTTCTCTCGAACCTCATATGATAAAAGTCTAAAACACAACTTAAGTCTGTTGTCTGTGTACTGCTTGTATTCCTGTAAGCTTAAAATACTACTGTCATCTTTTTAGCATATATAAAATTACACGTAAATTGTGTTTACAATAGATAGACAATAAGAATTACCTTTTCATGTCTTCTAATTATTCTACCAAAAGTACAAATAAGTGACACAGTCTAAGAACGAATGTCATCTACCCTGCACTGGCGTACAACAAAACATAATACAATTGATACTTTGTACGGAACCTTGCTAATCACGTTTTGGCTCTTATTGTGATTAGTCCTTTAGCTACAAGTGTTGTGGAATTAATGCTTGTTATTTTGTGTTATGATACACGCGGTCTCTCAAATTATTCCTTATTACTGACCTTCCCCAATAAATTGAAAATTACAGATTTTTACAGATTCCAATTCTATTTACAACATTAAATAAGTCTTTTGCTATCCTTCCTATTTTATTCTTCAATTTGCATCTTGTAGACGAATTCGGAGAAAAAAATTGAACTATTAGTACATTAACACTCATCATGCTACGAAAAATCATGAAAAATCATCTGCTTTAGTTGGCTTTGCAAACTAAAAAATAATAAAACCTCCATATTTGAGTTTAAAAATAAAATTACGTACTTTTTGCACCTCGATTCATTTTCTCTGGACACAGTTAGTTGGAAGATACATCCATGTACGGACAAATTTACAATGCCCTGTCTTATTTGCATTTACCAGTTGCCATCCTGTTGAAATTACTACTCCTGTACGTCTTTTCTAGGGTTCATTTAACTAACCCTTCTTCAATCTCTCTTGATGCACACCATTACAATAATCATCCCATCCAACATTTTTTGCTGATCCAACAAAACATATTATCCAATTACTTCCACTCCTTTACTGAATCCATTCACTCCCTCTGCCTACACTACAGCAAAGTCCCTTGCAACTTCGAACTATGATATTTCCTTTTGTTCCTCTTATCTTATCTTTCTCTTCTTGGCATGACACAGCCAATAGATCGCGAATGATTTTAATTGTTGCATACATTAAAAGCGAAGATCTCAAGCCATGCAATAAGACCACAGGTACGGCATGTATCAAAATATTGAGGTGACTTAAGTCATGGGATAAAGATATGTCTATCTACAGATGGCGGCAGTATCGCTTACTGTCATTTCTACGTAGGTGATTCATGTGAAAAGATTTCCAACGTGATTATGGCCGCGCGACGGGAATTAACAGACTTTGAACGCAATATGTCAGTTGGAGCTACACGCATGGGACATTCAATTTCGGGAATAGTTAAGGAATTCAGTATTCGAGATTCACAGTTTCAAGGGTGTGTCGAAAACACCAAATTTCAGGTATTACCTCTCACCACAGACAACACAGTGGCCGACGGCCTTCACTTGACGACCGAGAGCAGCAGCGTTTGCACAGAGTTATCAGTGCTGCCAGACTAACAACACTGCGTGATATAACAGCAGAAATCAATATGGGATGTACGACGAATGTATCCGTTAGTAGTGCGGCGAAATTTGTCGTTAATGGGCTATGACAACAGACGACCGACTCGAGTGCCTTTCTAACAGCATAACATCGCCTGCAGCGCCTGTCCTTGGTTCGTGACCATATTGGCTGGACCTAGACGACTGATAATCCTTGGCCTTGTCATATGAGTCCCCATTTCAGTTGGTAAGAGCTGGTGGTAGGTTTCGAGTGTAGCGCGGAACAAATGGCTCTAAGCACTATGGGACTTAATATCTGAGGTCATCAGTCCCCTAGACTTAGGGTTCCGGATGTTACGTTCCATAGTGCTCAGAGCCATATGAACCATTTTTATAGAGGCAGCGTGGCTCAGTATTTCTGCTTCCAAAACTTGTTGACTCCGTGCTACTTCGAGTTGATGCACCACGCTGGGCAAAAGGAAGTCCAACACGATATTAAGAGGCATTCCATGACTTTTTGTCACATCTCTCTCTCTCTCTCTCTCTCTCTGTCTTTCTCTCTCTCGCTCTCTCTCCCTTTCTCTCTCTCGACACACGTTGCTTCATTCATCTACGAACGAAATACTGGAAGTCGGGTTATGTAAGTAAATACACTCCTGGAAATGGAAAAAAGAACACATTGACACCGGTGTGTCAGACCCACCATACTTGCTCCGGACACTGCGAGAGGGCTGTACAAGCAATGATCACACGCACGGCACAGCGGACACACCAGGAACCGCGGTGTTGGCCGTCGAATGGCGCTAGCTGCGCAGCATTTGTGCACCGCCGCCGTCAGTGTCAGCCAGTTTGCCGTGGCATACGGAGCTCCATCGCAGTCTTTAACACTGGTAGCATGCCGCGACAGCGTGGACGTGAACCGTATGTGCAGTTGACGGACTTTGAGCGAGGGCGTATAGTGGGCATGCGGGAGGCCGGGTGGACGTACCGCCGAATTGCTCAACACGTGGGGCGTGAGGTCTCCACAGTACATCGATGTTGTCGCCAGTGGTCGGCGGAAGGTGCACGTGCCCGTCGACCTGGGACCGGACCGCAGCGACGCACGGATGCACGCCAAGACCGTAGGATCCTACGCAGTGCCGTAGGGGACCGCACCGCCACTTCCCAGCAAATTAGGGACACTGTTGCTCCTGGGGTATCGGCGAGGACCATTCGCAACCGTCTCCATGAAGCTGGGCTACGGTCCCGCACACCGTTAGGCCGTCTTCCGCTCACGCCCCAACATCGTGCAGCCCGCCTCCAGTGGTGTCGCGACAGGCGTGAATGGAGGGACGAATGGAGACGTGTCGTCTTCAGCGATGAGAGTCGCTTCTGCCTTGGTGCCAATGATGGTCGTATGCGTGTTTGGCGCCGTGCAGGTGAGCGCCACAATCAGGACTGCATACGACCGAGGCACACAGGGCCAACACCCGGCATCATGGTGTGGGGAGCGATCTCCTACACTGGCCGTACACCACTGGTGATCGTCGAGGGGACACTGAATAGTGCACGGTACATCGAAACCGTCATCGAACCCATCGTTCTACCATTCCTAGACCGGCAAGGGAACTTGCTGTTCCAACAGGACAATGCACGTCCGCATGTATCCCGTGCCACCCAACGTGCTCTAGAAGGTGTAAGTCAACTACCCTGGCCAGCTAGATCTCCGGATCTGTCCTCCATTGAGCATGTTTGGGACTGGATGAAGCGTCGTCTCACGCGGTCTGCACGTCCAGCACGAACGCTGGTCCAACTGAGGCGCCAGGTGGAAATGGCATGGCAAGCCGTTCCACAGGACTACATCCAGCATCTCTACGATCGTCTCCATGGGAGAATAGCAGCCTGCATTGCTGCGAAAGGTGGATATACACTGTACTAGCGCCGACATTGTGCATGCTCTGTTGCCTGTGTCTATGTGCCTGTGGTTCTGTCAGTGTGATCATGTGATGTATCTGACCCCAGGAATGTGTCAATAAAGTTTCCCCTTCCTGGGACAATGAATTCACGGTGTTCTTATTTCAATTTCCAGGAGTGTATATGTGCCAAATACATGGATTTAGCCTGATCTGATTTCTTAACACCTTCTACACTAGCGTGACAAAGATGTACGCGGTAACAGTAGTTTATCCCAGTAAAAACATCGAAAATCACGGAGCACAATGAAGGTCATAATCACAGCGGTAGCCGCCGTATCCTGAATTTGATCATGAAATATTTCAGCCGTGGCTTTTCCGACCGTCAAAGGAAGCCGCAGCACTGCTGGAGTCTGGTCGGAAATACCACGGTGCAAATACTCGTTGGTGTGAACCGTGGACATCTCAACCGGTTTGTAACAGGACCTTCCCTTCTCATTTTCTCCATAGTACATAGGCATGTTTAAATTTTTTTGTTTATAATCTGATTAAAAACGGAAAGATTAAATTACTGTTAGTGAAAAGAGCAGCAATGACATTTGTGTTCTTGCTTGTCACAAATATTGCATGTTTTTTCCCGAAGGTGTGTTTAGGCAGGAATCTAAGAGTACAGCTTAAATTGCTGCTCGTGAAACAAGCGTCAATGACATTTAGTCATGTCGCAAATATTTGGTTGTTGATTTCTGAATATTTCGCGGTTTTGCGAGGATGTCGGTGGTTTCTTGCTGGCTGACAAAACAGTTTTGAGTTGTCAGATACAGATGAACTCTTTCTATGTGAACACACCAATAATGAGACACTCGTGCATATTGTAAGATGCTAAGAAGGGCGACTGTGGCGTACGTAAATTTTGATATGTACTTTTCGTGCATCTGTAGGTGTGTAAGAGAACACTGCTCAGTTCTTTTGGTTGTTACGCGAGTATAGACAAAAGGAACTCTGAGTCTTGTATTGAAAAATACGGAATCCGGTGTTCTTGTGCTACGAGGAGAAAGAAAGACATGCACAAATAACCAAGTGAAACATGACGTTTGGTACCAAGAAAAGAATTTCGTACTTATCAGAGTAGCTGTAAAGCTTATCATTTGTCGAAACAATTGTGAAATATCGATGATAGATTTCTTAGATGTGACAAATGTTTGCAATTTTATGAATGGAGTACATTTAACAATATCAGACAATAGTGGCTGCATTTGCGAGGTGATAGACTCCTGAAACTTATCGGAGTTACTGGTAGACATTTCATAAAGCGCTATGGCGAGCGGTGTTACTCCATGTGAAAGAAAAACTTTGCTGTTGGCAAAAGGCATGAGCTCCAACCTTACTCATTGCATGGCTTCTTCTACCGTGCATGGACTGGAGTGCATGAATGGGTAAATTAGTAGAGTGACACTGTATGTTGTCAACTGTTCATAGTTACTTATTGCTTAAGCTTCCATATTCTTACACAAAAGCGGAGGCGAGATTCCAACACGTCATAGTCTCGTGAATTTGATAAGGCATCGACGGGAAATACTATTTTTGCTCTTACTAAATTATGCTTACAATTTTCTTAAAAAAAAAGTCACTTCAGTTTTACCCAATAGATTATTCATTCATGTAAATTGTACAATTAAACTCTTCCGTTTAATTTCTTTGCGCACTTTCCTATCATCTGTTCACTTCCAAGTCACAGTCTAGGTAGAAGACCTCCCAGACATCTCCGAAGCTTGTTTCCACCATAGCATGTTTGGGTGTCATCAAATCATCTTATACCGTAACAAAATTGTATGGCATCCAATTGCGTATGACAGATGGTGCTCTAGAGCACACCGTGATGAACGTTGTCCACTGCTCGATATGATATTGGTCAATATTGGGCTGACCTTGCCTCTAACATTATTACATTATTTTAATTTGATTAACTTAACCCTGAGTTGGTCCCGTGGGATGTCATATATCCTCTGACTTACATTTTGTCGTATGCGTTGTTTTTCCACATTTCATTTTCTCCTCCCCTCTCGTTCTGTAACCCAGATTGCGACAATGAACAGCCAGTCAATCAGCGGCAACCAAGGAAAATATGAAATTATTCAATTATCGTGTATCTCACACCCCGCCACACAAGTTACCCAGACAGACGACAGTGGTAAACTCTTCATTGTAAGATAAGTGTTTTTTGTACTTCTAAATTTGTATCTGTTAGTTCTACAAATCTGTTGAACAGCGAGTAATAGTAACGCATGAATCACAGGAAATCTGCATACTGAAACTTCTAGAAGACTTTGAAGGCTAAGCTGATGTTGGGTACGAATGTAATGCATGGCCAGACCATTAGAGTGATAGTGATATATAATACGAATCCTGAAAGCAACGCTGAAGCTGAAACTACCTCAAACTCCGAAGAAGAAAATGAAATTTCAGATTTTTTAATAGAAAAAGAAGGAGTTATTAAACGGAGCACGGAAATAGCCTACCACGCAGAAATAACAGAACAAGTGTTTTTAATATCATAAGAATGCATCTACATTGTGTTAGAAATTAAGCAAAACTCCAGTGAATTGTTTCCAACTATTTTGTACTGACGATTTGTTGGGGGTTATGGTCGAAAACACTGCCAGTCTACATCGAAAGTACACTGAAAATGATAAAAATAAAGTAAAAAGAAAAGACCTATCTGAATTAAAATCTTGTATCTGTCCGATGTAGGGTCTACAACTCTACATAGTCAGTGTAAACAAATGAAACAGACTAATATAGGGAAAATGCTAGGTGTCCAGTGACTTAGTGCTTTAGATTTCTTTTTCAGAGTCATTTGTTTGGTCACAAATTAAACAGAAAAAAACCTAAAACTGTAGTAAGCAAACCAGGAAAGTACAGTACTAAAATTTTTGCCTCTAGCCTTCCATTCACGAAACTTAGATATACAGTGCCAAAAAAAAAAAAATCACACACCATTTACATGTTTCCATTTCACTCAAAATTTATTGTTGTGACTTTATGTATGGAGAACGTGAAATGATTACATTTGCAGATCAATAGCACGAGTGGTCTGGGGTATCAGTTGTTGACTCATTCTGAAACACCCACATTAACACATGTTGTACGAGGGTTGGAACTCTAATAGTGGCAGCTACTTATTTACAGCTCCTAAAAAATAGATACGTGTTTCAAAGTTTTACTGACCTTCAGAGTAGTCACCAGCATTGTGTATAACGCATTGCCATCGATGTGGAAGTCGTAGGACACTCTTATCAGTGCCAGTTGTGTTGACAGTTCGAGTGACATGGTCTATTGCCCCGACGGATTTGTGGCAGTCCTGAAGCGAATGCCGTAAAATGTTTCCTTCAGTTCAGAAATCGAGTTGAACTCTCGAGGGCATAAGTCAGGGGACTACAGTAGGTTGGATTGCACTTAGCAGTCCCCATCAGTCAAACAAATCAGTAACAGCTTGCACCGTACGTGCTTGAGCATTGTTCTGCAAAATGATGGTCAGATCCTGCAGAAAGTGTCATCATTTCTGTCTCTAAGCTGGTCGTAGGTTGTGTTCCAAAAATGGACGGCATAGAGACAGAAGTGATGACACCAATGGCACCAATCGAATTGTGCATGTCGATGCTGTGGCGCGAGTGGATGATGGGCTAGTGGTGTGCGTGCCCGTAATCCCACAGCTAATAACCGGTTCGCAACAGTCCATGTTGACACGACTGCGCTCACAAGCTGTCTTACCTGTGCTGTGGTTGTTGTACGATTCGCTAGTGCTGCCCGTTCAATACGACGAACCTGGTGGGCGTGTGTGCTGTGTGGACATCCGGAACCTTGACTACGGATGTGAGAATGATCATGTGACCACTGATCATGGGTGCACCGCTGATGCAGCACGTACAACTTGTGTGGCAGTTCTCCGAAAGGACCATCCTGCCACTCTGAAGATCACAAATTGACCTCTATCAAACTCACTGGGTTGGCTGTGGGAAGCGAGTGTGCGTATCCGTGGCATGGCTGCCTACTTGCGTCACAAGTTTAAACCACACTGAGCCTTCTGGCAGTGACCATTCCCTATTAAAAGGTAGACACAGATGGCATCCTTTAGCTACATCATTACGCTATCAGCACATGTACTGTCGCCCAGGCGGCATATGCCATCATCGGATCAAAATCAACATCGTCTTTCCAAATGTACTTTTTTCCAGTGTATGTGCAGGGAAGCAACCAGGGTCAACTCGATCATTTTGTGAATGCTGCTGGAAACATGTCATGTCAGCTGCCATAGCTGAAACGATGGCATAACGCATAACTAGTTCAGGAAAGAACATAACCGTAGGTAAGTGGATTGCGAGCATATGCGTAGGCAACTGCATCAGATTCGGCGCGCAAGAACGATTTTTCGCTCGGCTAGTCACATTACTTTATCGGTTTGTTACAACATTGCTATATCGGAGTACTTGCTTGGACGATGAAAAAATCGGCCGATAATTAAATCTTCCGCAAGGCACAAAATTATCAGCCGAAGGGGAGATGCCTATATTGTTGGATATAGGGTCGCAGGTGCATTGTTTTTAGTCGGTCAATTGTTGTGCTAAGTATGAGTGTTTCAAAGGGAAGTGCAATTCATTACTGATACGTAAGTGTTGATTTTCGTGGTAGAATGGAGACCCGCGCTTAATGGTAAAAAGTTGAAGAATTACAGCGGCTGCCAATTAAAAAAGAAACTATGACTAGAAATCTCTGAAGCATTGACACAATGTTGATAGAACTAATTTTTGGAGAGAAAATGCAAATAGGCCAACACCACCATTTTGTTAAGCATAACAACTACATATCAACGATATTTATGTATTTATTGATGAATCTCTTTAAAAAATGGTTCAAAGGGCTCTGAGCACTGTGGGACTTAACATCTATGGTCATCAGTCCCCTAGAACTTAGAACTACTTAAACCTAACTAACCTAAGGACATCACACAACACCAAGTCATCATGAGACAGAGAAAAGATGAATCTCTTATTACATGACAGTAGTTTATTCATCCACAGACAATGTACGATCATCTTCGTCAGAAAATATGTAGCGTAATGAAATACTAGTGAGTATAGTAGACAAAACAAGGGTGCATAGTACCCTACACATTGCGACTCAAAATTGCGTGTAGAACTTTGAATAATTACAAAAATGCATGAAAAATTATTTTGAGTGGTATTCAGAGTTGACGTTTGCATAAAAATAAACCAGAGATCGAACACTTTTGTTCAAATTATTCATTAACGTTGAAGCAGGCACCTGATTAAACTACTAGTGACACATGGTACCAGGCCATGAATATGGTTATTTTCCACATATGTATTGCAAACATTCGATTACACTCTGTCTAGAAAGATATCATTGGACAGTATCGAATGACTTCAGTAAGTTAATTCTTATAATACTGCTGTTTCTGTGAAGTCCCATTACGATATTTTCAATGAATTGAGTAATAGCTGATTCCGTTGGACCTACTCTTGACTTCGCAAAAATTGCATTGATTTTCGTGCAAGAGACAGAATTTTTCAAGTTAATTTGTAACTATGTTTCATGACTGTCTCTGTTACTTACGACAATACTGTTTATGCAAGCCAAGTTGACACTGGACGCAGTGCTTGATGGAAGTAACCGTAAACGCATTTCCCATTAGTGGTCTTAGTTTGAGCATTTAGTACAGATAACAATGTTAATGGTCTACAGTTTCCCACTTCATGTATATCGCCCTTTTCATACAATGGTTTTATTTCTGAAAGTTTTAATCGATTTGAATATTCTTTCTGATAATGTATTTCTAATATGTGAGAATGGTTCTGACATGACAGTAGCACACTTAATTATGACAGTATCAGGCATGCAATATACATTTATTTTAGGTTACTAAACATTACAGAAGCTAGTGGTTATTATGGCCATACTGCCATGGAGCAGAACCTTTTAGTGAAGTTAAGTATTCAGAAAAATATTTGTGAATATCATGTGCCTCTGACACTAGACCATATCCTATTGCTACAGAAACTTGATAGTATTGGTATCAGAGGTACATCTACATCTGCATGTATACTCTGCATACCACTGTGAAGTATGTGGCAGAGTGTATGTCCCATTGCACCAGTTATTAGGATTTCTTCCTGTTCCATTCACGTATGAAGTGTGGGAGGAAGTATTGTTTGAATGACTCTGTGTGTGCAGTAATTATTCTAATCTTATCCTCATGATCCCTCTGTGAGTGATGTAGGGGGTTGTAGTATATCCCTCATATATATTTCATCAGTAGAGTTTCCCAGCATAGTTTACTTCTATCTTCAGGCGACTTCCAGTCCAGTTCCTTCAGTATCTCTGTGACACTCTCTCACCGATTAAACAAACCTGTTGCTACTTGTACTGCCCTTCTCTATATTCGTTTCAACATTCCCTGTCAGTCCTGTCTGGTACGTGTCCCATAGACATGAGCAATATTCTAGAACCAGTTGCATTAGTGATTTGTAAGCATTAGCAAACTCCTTTGTAGACTGGGTGCATTTCTATAGTATTCTATCAATAAACTGAAGTCTACCACTTACTTTGAACCTATATGATCATTCCGTTTCGTATCCCTATAAAGTATTACACCCAGGTATTTTTATGAGTTGGCCAATTCCAACAGTGACTCATTGCTATTAGTCATAGGATATTACAATTTTCGATTTGTGAAGTGCCATTCTGAAAATTTAAAACAAGTTGAGAATCTCTGCACCACGTTGAAATCTTATCAAGATCTGACTGAATATTTATGCAGCTTCTTTCAGATAGTATTTCGTTACAGATAACTGCATCATCTGCAGCAAGCTGATTTTACTATTGATATCGTGTGCAAGGTCATTGATATACAATATGAACAGCAAGGATCCCAACACACTTCTTTGGGGCACAACTAGAGTTACTTCTACATCTGATGATGGCTCTCCATCCATGGTAACATGCTGTGTGCCCACTACCAAAAAGTCCTCAATCCAGTCACAAATTTCACTTGATACACCATATGATCATACTTCTGACAATAAGCGTAGGTGCTTTTTGGAAATCAATAAATACTGCATTTACCTGTTTACCTTCATCCAAAGCTTTCAGCGTGTCATGTGAGAAAAGTGTGAGTTGGGTTTCATATGATCAATGTTTCCAAAATTGAGAAGGTCATTCTGGTCATTATATTTGAGCTCATAATATGTTCTAAGATTCTGCAACAAATCAGTGTCAAGGATATTGGATGGTAGTTTTGTGCATTGCTTCTACTGCCCTTCTTGTAGAGGGGTGTGACCTATGCCTTTTTCCAAGAACTGAGCATGGTTTTTTGTTCGAGTGATCTACAATAGATTAAAGTTAGATGAGGGGCTCGCTCAACTGCAAATTCAGTACACAATTTGACAGGGATTCCATTGAGACCTAGCGCTTTGTTCTGTTTTAACTACTTCAGCTGTTTCTCAACACCACCAATACTAATACTTATTTCATTCATCAGGACTAAAATGGGGCAATTCTGGATTTTCCTTTCCAATGCGACATTTGAAAATGGAGTTGGACACTTTAGCTTTTCAGATTTTGCTTTACTACCCTGAATTTCAGTTCTTGTCTCATTCACTAGGAACTGGACACTGCCTTTGATACCACTAACAGTCATTCCCAAGCAACTGGCTTAGATCATATCTTACTGGTCGCAAGCAAGTAGTAGAAAGACAATGAGATATGTTAATAAGTCAATCAGACATTATTATGATTACAAAGATGTAAATTATCCTTTTTTATACATGAAAATTACCTAGCATTAATCAAACAGTGTCGTAGCACTATCCAGTTTGCAGATTACACAAGCCATTTAGTCAGTTGGAAGACACCAGAAATGTTACAGGCAACACTATCCGAGACATTAACTAATGTTGTGAACTGCCAAAACAAACTAATAATAAATAAAGGTATAACAGTAGCGTTAAATTTTCATGATGTTGATAGGAACAGTGAAGAGGATATAAAAATGCAGATATCAAACACAGATATTGCAAGTGTAGTGAATACAAAACTTTTGGGATCTGGCTGCAAGATAACCTTAGATGGCATACTCACATTGATAATATACCATATACTATTTAATAAGAGTGCTTGAAGGACTGTCTAATGATTGTTTATTGTGCTAAATAAATGTAAATATCGTGTGATTAGGGCCTCCCGTCGGGTAGACCGTTCGCCGGGTACAAGTCTTTCTATTTGACACTACTTCGGTGACTTACGTGTCGATGGGGATGAAATGATGCTGATTAGGACAATGCAAAACCCAGTCCCTGAGCGGAGAAAATCTCTGACCCAGCAGGGAGTCGAACCCGGGCTCTTAGGATTGACATTCTGTCGCACTGACCACTCAGCTACCAGGGTGGACTGTTGTGCTAATATACTCTTTATTTTGAAGTTTGGGGCCACTTTCTTGGATACTCATCATCCTGCCTAAAACTCTTCTGGATGCATAAAAGGATAGCGAAAATCATGGCTGGAATAAAAAAAAAAGAACAAACCTTGCAGACCACTATTTAAAATGATGAGGATTCTTCCTCTTCCATGTATTTACATCTTTGAAAGTACACTGTTCATTAAGAAATATGCAATAACAAATCCTAATGTGCTCCTCAAAACTAAAAATGTGCATCAACATGATGCAAGACAGAAAACTAACATGCTCCAAATAAAAACCAATTTGCATCAAAAAAGAACATTACACCTTGGTAAAATTATTTACGATAAGCTTCCAAAAGAAATGAAAGTAATAACTGATCTAAGAAATTTAAAGCTGTATGAAAAGAATGTCTGTTAATGCATTGCTTCTATAGTCTGGAAAAGTTCCTCCAAAACCTTTGAGAGCCTAAAAGAGTTAATGTTACACTTATAAGCCACATTGTTTATCATCTACTAAAACATTGTGCAAATGTGACTATCTGCTTATAGCGTGTAGGCTAAAGACTATAACCATTAATATTATTTTATTCACATTTTCAGTTGTAATTTTCTAGCTAAAATAGTTTAATTATAAGTTAGAGATGAAAAAATGTATTAATTATTGTAAAAATGAAGATATTTGCACTGAATTGTCCAATATCTGATGTTCTGTGCTCTACATGTTAGATGTACTGGACCTAATAAATAAAATAAAATACAATACAGTACGCTTATGGAATACACCATTTTGTTACAGAAGTAACAAAGGACAGTTTTCTGTGGGAATTTTTTCATGATCTTCTCTTTGTTTACCATCAAGGGGTCTTACGAAATTATTATGCATGCAACATATTTTTGTAACGTTTTCACAAAAATCAAGATTTGTATCAAGAGACTGGTTTAATATGCTCCACAATTACTGTGAAGAATGCCTAAAGAACACCACAATTTGTGAGCTCTACATAGTCTGTTAATTAAAACTTATTTCGCATATGGCAAATTCCTTTTTTGAATAAGGCCTTAACTCAAGTTCTCATAAACTAAATTATTCAGTACCAACACACATATATAGCATTGCTGTTCACTGTGTGTCATCTTGTAAACAACTTATATCAGGAATGTTTAAATTGTTTTGTGAAAATAACATCCAAAAATTTGTGTTTTTAAATGTATACAAAAAGGTTGAAGGTATTTCCACAATTCATCACATATATCTCTTATTTATCAGTGAGTGAGTAAGAAAGCATATTGGTCAAACTCAGCAAAGGAAATATTGATCCTTCAGATTTAAGTCAGCAGAAATAGGAAATAAAAAAAACTACAGTGTGGTGGTAGACTGTAAAAATCATACCACCTTCGTGATGCACACTGGATAAATATCACTGAAATTCGCATGTCCCACCTGCTTGAAATTAAAAAAAAGGGGAGGTGTTTTCAATCTCTTCATGTACTTCACTTGTTCTTCATATTGCAGGCATAATTCGAGAAGTTAATAAATTCTTTTCTGTGGATAGTAGTTACTATACTCAAATAGTATCTCGTGGATGATCTATGATGAATAAATTTCTAACTGAAGTGTTTGCTACTGCTTCACCATCTTGCACCATAACCTAACATCATCATTGTATTATGGTATGAAGCTTGTACATGGAATCAGTAGGTTCAATTGATTCCCAATACAGGCCTATTGGTTGTCTGCAGTATGAAATACGAAATACAATGGAAACTGTGAAAATGGGACTGTCATTCCAGAAACAGATGGTTAGGAATCTAATAAAGTTACTGTACTCACAGGAAACTCTTGGTGACACTATTTCATTGAGGTACCATTAAATAAACTGTATAACATTCTGAGTAAAATGTATTTATCAAATCAAGGGCTGCAAAAGTGAGTGAGAATTTAAAAATGTGTATTTAGAACATTTATGTTGCCGTGTCACTATGGCTGGTGTATAATCATTCTGAAGTATTCAGAAAAGACATTCTTTTCCAGGCTGGAGATGATAGTTATCCTGAAAACTTCCTATATTCGAGGTATTTTTATGAGTTTCAATCTATGTACAACTCGGTTGGCCTTGTGTTGTGCATTGGTCACATTTGTACAGCTGGGAAATGAATTGACTGCAAACAAGGTAATTTCTTTTAATGACCAAACTCAGAATCAATGAAGTTACTTAACATAGTTTTTTTATAGACTAGGGAAGAATTTTTTTGTTTTTCTGAAAGTACCTGTACATCATTTGTATTAAATTTATTATATGCATCAAATACATATACATTAAACAAATGTGACTTGTGTTGTCTTTTCAGATATTTGTTGTTCTCACATACTTCAACATTCTTGCACAGTTAATGTCGATGGTTTTTGTAAGAGGAGTGGCAGAATTAGCTGAAGCTGTAGTTTCTGTCAGACGTATTCAGGTAACAAATTAATTTGTTGTGTTCCTCACAGATTTTATTCAGATGTAGAAATATTTGTATAAGCTTGTGTCTGCTTCAATGTTTACTTTAATTGTAAATACAACAAAATAACACAAAACAATGAAATGTCTCTTACTGCTCCACGCATGTGCAACAGGTTGCAGAAAGTTCAACAAATACTATGAACACCACTGTTCCAAGAAATATTTCAAAGGAAAATAAAAATGTTTAGCAGTAGTTGCAGTTGATGTCCATATCCTACAAATACTTGCAAAAATAAATTAAAAAGAAAGGGAATAGGAATTTATTGTGAAACACTTTTCTTGGGAACTGTGGGTTACTTTGCAGAATATATTACATTTTTCACAGACTCCAACTGGGTTGTGTACATCTTACCAGTGAGCCAATACAATTAGTTTTTCCTTTATTAGTCCTCAGTTGCTTTTTCATTGTTTAGTCTTATACTCCGAGTTTAATGGCAAGTATTTACACAGTTAGTTTTACAATCTCAGTTTATATGGTAATATTATCAATAGAAGCACTGCTGATTACCGTAACTCTTGTTATTAATTGTATGAGAGAAATTAGATGTGTGTGAAATGACAAGGTACTTGGGTATAACTACAATATATTTGCCCCGTATATATACAATGAAGAGCCAAAGAAACAGGTACACCTGCCGAATATCGTGTAGGTCCCTTGCGAGCATGCAGATGTGCCGCAATACGACATGGTATGGACTCGACTAATGTTTGAACTAGTGCTGGAGGGAACTGACACCATGAATCCTGCAGGGCTGCCCATAAACCTGTAACAGTACAAGGGGGTGGAGATCTCTCCTGAACAGCACGTTGCAAGGCATCCCAGATATGCTGAATAATGTTCATGTCTGGGGAGTTTGGTGCCCAGCGGAAGTGTTTAAACTCACAAAGGTGCTCCTGGAGCCACTTCCTAGCAGTTCTGGATGTGTGGGATGTTGCATTGTCCTCATGGAATTGCCCAAGTCCTTCAGAATGAGAAATGGACATACGTGGATGCAGGTGATGAGACAGGTTGCTTACATATATGTCGCCTGCAAGAGTCATATCTAGATTTGTCAGAGGTCCCATATCACTCCAACTGTACATTCCCCACACCTTTACAGGGCCTCCACCAGCTTTAACAGTCTCCTCTTGGTATGCAGGGTCCATATTCATAAGGTTGTCTCCATACCTGTACACATCCATCCACTCTATACAATTAGAAACAAGGCTTGTCCAACCATGCCACATGTTTCCAGTCACTGTTGACTGGTCCAGGCAAGGTGTAAAACTTTGTGTCGTGCAGTCATCAAGGCTACACAAGTGGGCCTTCTGCTCCGAAAGCTGATATCAATGATGTTTCGTAGAATGGTTCGCACGCTGACACTTGTTGTAACCCAGCATTGAAATCTGCAGCAATCTTTGGAAGGGTTGCACTTCTGTCACACTGAATGAATCTCTTCAGTCACTCCCGTGCTTGCAGGATTGTTTTCCAGCTGCAGCAATGTTAGAGACTTGATGTTGTATTGGATTCCTGATCCTCACGGTACACTCATGAAATGGTCGTATGGGATAATCCCTACTTCATAGCTACCTCATAGATGATGTGTCCCATCGCTCGCATGCTGACTATAACACCATGTTCAAACTGTCTTAAATCTCGATATTTTGCCATTGTGGCAGCAGCAACCCAAGATAACAACTACACCAGACAGTTGTTGTCCTATGTAGGCATCACTGACCGCAGCGCCTTATTATGCCTGTTTAAATATCTCTGTATTTGAATATGCTTGCCTATACCAGTTCCCTCCAGTTTAGAACTTAAAAGCTTTAAGAATGCTTTAAATGTTCCAAAAATAACTCAAAATCAGCAGATGGATCCCAGTGCATCATGATTATTACTGCGTACTAACCATCACTTCTACATCTACTGCACATGCTTCAGAATGCTAAATGCTGTATAATTGGAAGAAGTATTTTGTATCACTTCTAAGTATGAATGGAATCCCTGGCCTGAGCTTCACTTCCCAGAATTTTTGTGGTCTATGAAGAACTATAAATTTTAACATAGGGTTCTTACTCAAAGAGGGCAAAATGAAGTGAAACAAAGCTACAGAACCATGCTTAATAACTAGACAAGCAAGTTACAATGATGCTGCCATACATCACTGCTAAACAGCTGGGCAGCCTTACAGCACACAAGAATCACATTTGAAATTGATCATATTGCCTGGGATTTATATGTGACCAGTGACTGATCACTGCTATTTGCCCACACGCACCTGTGATATACAAAGTGATCAATTGCTTTTGCGATTGATTGCTGCAGTCTCCTACTCATCTATGGGACCCTTTAAATAGAAGAAACTGGATCAGTCTAAGAGGAACATAATAGAACAAATCTTTGAGTAGAGCTATCAAGAAATGACAATTTCTTTCAAGGGGAATAATCACATGAGGCTTGCCAGGAATGGCACAAGGAAAAATAAGTCACTAAGAAATCTTAAACATGGGTTTGGTGAAGAAATGTGTGGTACGAGAAGTGCAGATGACAAATATAGGATTTTGTAACTACATATAGAGAAGATGAAATATAAATTTAAAAAATCAGAAAATTAAATACAAAGATCAAATAGATAGAGCTAATAAGGAAAGCATGACTGCATGAAGATAAATAGTGTTGAAAGAAAAAATGGAATGTAACATAACAGTACAAGTTGAGATAGATTCTTTATTGTGATTTATAAATTACTATAAAATGTATAGCTGTTCACTAAAATTTTGGGATTGATCCATGTTGGAAAGATCATAAATGATGATGCAGGTACTCCAAATAACTCCAGTAATAAAATTTGTAGTATGATGCTTATTGTTATGGATGCTTCGTGGATCAGAAATCAGTGCTCGTTTTCTTTTATGGGGAGCTTCTTCTGATCAGCCTGAAAAATACTGGTACTTTGGGGAACGGATGGTACAATACTCCTAATTTTTTATTCCATTGGCATGCTTTCAAGATGCACTGTTTTTTAACAGGTGTGCCAATTAATATAAAAATTGGTTAAAGGAAAGGTTGCAGGAAAGCATACAGTCCAAAAGGCATGTTTTAAATTTGGCTTTCTGAAAGTGGTAATCATAAAGAGACCTGAGGACATTTAAAGGCCAGGGTTTTAGTGCGTGAGACAGGGAATTTGAAATTGCCTTGATGAAGCTGATTCACAAAATACAATTTCAGCAAACAGTAGGTTGTGAAATACATATTTTCATTATTTTAATGAAACATGTTTCATTGCTGCTGCAAAGGGAAGAGGGGTCTGTTCATACTAGCAAGTAATATGGATAGAATAATTCATTGTTTAGTAATGTATTAATAAGATTGGTGCTGTACAAACTACGTTTTACTTATATTCCTGTAAAAATTACTGTAAGAAGGTAATATATTACTTAAAGTCCACAGCTGAAATGAGTTATTTGTATGAGAACATTTTTCCTACAAAATATGGGTGGCTAGGCACAATAAAATAATGTGAAAAAATTACACGTGGAGAAAACAGGAAATACAATGGCAGCTAGACTGTTAATGGATATTATATTAGCAAATGTTTAGGCCAAGTGACTTATAGGACTGTATAATGGAAGAGAAAGGTATCCCTTACAGACACATTTCTGAAGGGATAATCTAAGTGAAGATTTCACAAGAAGTGAAGTGAATTAGTTGAAGTGATACATATAAACTGCTGTTCATTCCAGAAATGGAATAATTGGTATCCCCACCAATATATAAGACTACATAGTGGTTTGTATGTATCCACATGACTTTGGTTTCAGAAGAGTCATACTTTGTGATGAAGAAAGGCAGAAGTGTAGTACTCATTGCAACCACAATTATTCAGGCAAGAATTGTATCGTCAGGACACTAGGTTTAAGAAGAATATAGTGAAACTCTATAATAATAGTCAACAGAATGCCACTCTGAAGTGACTGTCACTGGAAAAACTGTTCTTAGCTGTAATATTCTCAAAGGTTCAGTAAAAGATGTGATGTAATTTGGCTCTTAAGCAGCTGGAATTATGGCTTTACTAAAGTATTTCAACGTGGATTTTCTGAAAGAGTCATATAGAAAGCTTGAACTTGAAGTATTACTTGGTTCTTTCAATTTGACAACAGTTATTGAGTTTCCTACTCGGGTGGTACAGGAAAGCAGCACACTGATAGATAACGTTTTCGTAGACCAAGGTAAATTTAGTCAAATAAACACTTTTCCTGTTAAGAATGGTCTGTCTGATCATGATGCAGCCAGTTACAGTACCGTATATGAGATAGCTCCATACAGTAAAGCAGAACAGTCCTCCAAAATAGTGTGTTCTATTAACAATTTAACACCTCAAAATTTTAGGGAAAGCTTGCAGCAGACTGGGATGAGGTGTACAGGGAACATGATGCTGATTTAAAATTTAACCTATTTCATATCTTTGTGAGTATATTTGAAAACAGTTTCCCTAAGAAAACAGTGAAATATAATTGTAAGAAACCACGTAAAAAGCTATGGCTTACTAAAGGGATAAAAATATCTTGTAAACAGAAAAGGGACATGTATCTTATAGCTAGGAGGAGTAATGATCCCAAAACAGTGAAGCATTATAAAAACTACTGCATATTAAGAAAAGTTATTAAAAAGTCCATAAGTATGTGCATTATGTCTGAGATTAGCACATCTGATAATAAAATTAAAACAATTTGGAATATTGTGAAAAGGGAAACAGGGCAACTGGGAGCACAGGAAGACTGTATTTCTATCAAACACAATGAAAATAATAGAGGGAAACATTCCACATGGGAAAAATATATCTAAAAACAAAGATGATGTGACTTACCAAACGAAAGTGCTGGCAGGTCGATAGACACACAAACAAACACAAACATACACACAAAATTCAAGCTTTCGCAACAAACGGCTGCTTCATCAGGAAAGAGGGAAGGAGAGGGAAAGACGAAAGGATGTGGGTTTTAAGGGAGAGGGTAAGGAGTCATTCCAATCCCGGGAGCGGAAAGACTTACCTTAGGGGGAAAAAAGGACAGGTATACACTCGCGCACACACACATATCCATCCGCACATACACAGACACAAGCAGACATTTCAGTCCTCTGAGTGGGGAGGTATCAAGAATGGTCTCCCACAGGGTTCAGTCTTGGGTCCCTTATTGTTCTTAGTATATATTAACGACTTGCCACTCTGTATTCATGAAGATGCAAAGTTAGTTCTTTTTACTGACGATACAAGTATATTAATCACACCCAAGAAGCAAGAATCAGCTGAGGAAATTTTTGAATAATGTATTTCAGAAATTATTAAGTAGTTCTCTGCAATTGGACTCTCACTAAATTTTGAGAAAACACAGTTTATACAATTGTGTACAGTAAATGCCATAACACCATTGATAAATATAGACTATGAACGGAAGTCTGTTGCTAAGGCAGAAATACTCAAAATTTCTGGGTGTGTGCATTGATGATAAATTGAATTGGATGGAACACATCAATGATCTGCTGAAACGGTTAGGTTCAGCTTCTTATGCTATTAGGGTTATTGCAAATTTTGGTGATAAACATATCAGTAAATTAGCCTACTATGTCTATTTTCATTCACTGCTTTCATATGGTGTCATATTTTGGGGCAATTCATCATTAAGAGAGAAAGTATTCATTGCACAAAAGCATGTAATCAGAATAATAGCTGGAGCCCACCCAAGATTACCTTGCAGACATTTATTTAAGGAACTCAGGATATTCACAGTACCTTTGCAATACATATATTCACTTACGAAATTTGTCATTAATAACCCATCCCAATTCAAAAATAACAGCGAAGTGCATAGTTACACCACTAGAAGAAAGGATGATATTCACTATTCTAGATTAAATCTCACTTTGGCACAGAAAGGGGTGAATTATGCTGCTACAAAAATCTGTGGTCATATGGCAAATAGTATTAAAAGTCTGACAGATAGCCAACTAACATTTAAAAGCAAATTAAAAGAATTTCTGAATGACAACTCCTTCTACTCAATAGATCAATTCTTATATATGAAGTGATAACAGAAAATAATTAATTAATTAGTGTAAAGAAAACTTATGTTAAAGTGACACATTCCACATCATTATGAAATGTCATATTTATGATCTATGGAACAAGTATTAATGTATGTATGTATGTATCACCCTTTTTGGACAGCTGATAATGATGAGGCCAAAGGGTATTAGGGATTTCAGTTTATGTGGGATGAGGGAACAGTCTTTGCTCAAACCATAAAGACTTTAAGCGATTTGTTGGTCACTAGTACCTGTGAGGTAGACTCTGTGAGTGCTGTTTAGTCCACATAATTGACAACAGTGGATAATATGAGGTCTACTTATTTCTTTTCTCATTCAACCAGGGATCATCTCATGATAATAAATGACTTGTCATCATAATACAATGAAAATAGATAGAACGGAATATGCATTCACACAGAAAATTATATTTTTATGGGGATAGGGTTGGTGGTTAGCCATGGCCTAACTGAAAGAACTGTCCCAACATTTATCTCAAATGATTTAGGAAACTGGCCGGGCAGAGCAGACTCCCTCCTCCTGAATATAAGATCAGTGCCATAACAACATGACTTGGCTGGTCCCTGCTGTAATCATTCAACAGCATCATTATCTGTAAGAGACTAGTGATGTACTAAATTTCTGAGAATTATGAGTTTTTAATTTATAACATGTACTGTAATAATTGTTTTATAATGACAGAAAGGTAGCAAGTGGAAAAGAATTCACAGTAAATAATGGAGGGTCAAATGATATGAGGATATGGTAAATACACTATGTGATCAAAAGTATCCAGACACCCCCAGAAATGTACGTTTTTCATATTAGGTGCATTTTGCTGCCATCTACTGCCAGGTACTCCATATCAGTGATCTCAGTAGTCATTAGACATCATGAGGGAGCGGAATGGAGCACTCATGGACTTCGAATGTGGTCAGGTGATTGGGTGTCACTTGTGTCATACATCTGTACATGAGATTTCCACACTCCTAAACATCCCTAGGTCCACTGTTTCCGATGTGATAGTGACGTGGAAATGTGAAGGGACATGTACAGCACAAAAGCATTCAGGTCGACCACGTCTGTTGATTGACGGAGACTGTGATGTGATGTGTAATAGGCAGACATCTATCCAGACCATCACACAAGAATTCCAAACTGCATGAGGATCCACTGCAAGTACTATGACATTTAGGCGGGAGGTGAGAAAACTTGGATTTCATGGTCGGGTAGCTGCTCATAAGCCACACATCATGCCGGTAAATGCCAAACAACACTTTACTTGATGTAAGGAGCGTAAACATTGGATGATTGAACAGGTAAAAAATGATGAGTGGACTGATGAATCACGGTACACAATGTGGCGATCCGATGGCAGCATGTTAGTGCCAACAGTAAAATTCGGAGGTGGTGGTGTTATGGTGTGCTCATGTTTTTCATGGAGGGGACTTGCACACCTTATTGTTTGTGTGGCACTATCACTGCACAGGCCTACATTGATGTTTCAAGCAACTTTTAAGCACTTTTGAAGAGCAATTCGGGGATGGTGACTGCATCTTTCAACACGATCAAGCACCTGTTCATGATGGATGACTTGTGGCAGAATGGTTACATGACAATAACATTCCTGTATTAGACTAGTCTGCACAGATTCCTGACCTGAATCCTGTAGAACACCTTTGGGATGTTTTGGAATGCTGACTTCTTGTCAGGCCTCATCGACTGACATCAGTACCTTTCCTCAGTGCAGCAATCCATGAAGAATGAACTACCATTCCCCAAGAAACCTTCCAGCACCTGATTGAATGTATGCCTGTGAGTGGAACTTGTCATCAAGGCTAAAGGTGTGCCAACACCATACTGAATTCCGTGATTACCGATGGAGGGCGCCTCAAAGTTGTAAGTCATTTTCAGCCAGGTGTCCGGATACTTTTGATCACATAGTGTATGGGACATGCTCCCTATTATGGAATTGCAGAGTGGGAGAGAGATCTTTCTAGTTTAATTGCTTAAGAGATGTTATTTTTTCTATTAGGCATTCCTTTTGAATGAAGAATTAATTGAGACAAGAACCTCAACCATTTTGGCTGTAAATAACGTGAATCATGAAAATAACAAAGAGTTAAAGGGAGAGATAGCAGTTAGTTTGGAACACGTCTCTGCTAAATGGACGGAAACTCTCACCAACAATACTCTGGATGATGTAAACTTGAGAGTTTATAAGGGTGAACTGCTTGGAGTTGTGGGCCCTGTTGGATCTGGCAAGGTATGTTGGAATTCTGTGCTTTCAATAACAGTAACAGCTAATGATGTTCTGTCTTTACAATTAAGATAGTGAATCCAGTGAATGATCTAATATCTGGTTTAAGGTCTACTGGTTTATTTTTGCTTCACTGAGTTATAGTACTTTTAATGGCCATATTCCCAACTGTTTGTACTTCATTCACATGCAGTACATACATAGCTGAAGAGTTGTGTACGTATAGTTTTTAGATACCTATTCTGAGATTATGTCCATTGATGACAATGCCATGTATAATTTGTGTAGGAGATGATGATTTCTATTTTGTACTACTCACAAAGATGATGTGTCCACATCTATGGTGTACTTTCGAATGAACACATGCTAGTCTTAACAAAGTTCTTTTGTAAACTAACAACCTTGTGGAAAATTGTGGGAACAACGATTCACAAAAAAGTACAAATTATCTTGGTTGCACAAACTTTGTTGATTCACTAGGAAAACAGTTGCAACACATACTGAGGATACACATTACTTCAAAAACAGAGGTACTTCACATTTTCATTTTCAATCTTAGTCTTCAGCTAATCATGTCATTTCTTCTGGAGAGTGGAGCTCCTGGGACAAATGAATATTCATGCTACATGCCCTGTCTTGGTGCAGACTGGCTATTAAAGGGAAGAAACTGCAAAGATACCTGTGGAGGCTTGTCCAGCAATGGCCTTGTCAGCGGTTGCGTAAGTTGGCATAGATGTTGGGTGTGCATGTTTATCTGGTGACATTGCAGAGTTAACAGCCTGTGTGTGAAGCAAGATAGGCATCAGTTGATGATGGCTGCCCAACTTTCAATGTCATCCATATAAAGCAAATGGTTGAAGGAAACCTGGGTCGTTTTGAAGTTCACATATTTTAGTAACAACAAAGAGAATCTCAAGTTGTATTGTTGTTGTGAAATAGGGTAACAGACTGGATCTACCTGTTTATTTGCTGTGTGATCATCATCACAAGTGTCCTGCACTAAAAGAAGGGGTGATGCCTGCAGGATGTCAAAATGGGAAATAATCGTTCTTTCTTTCCTTCACACCAATGTACTGTCTAAACACCCTCATTGTTGATTCAGAGTTGAGTCTCCGCATGGATGTCAATGTTAAAATTATATCGAAAATCTGCTCCAAGAATTGGTTCAGCGACATCCACAATCAGAAAAGTCTGCTGGAAATTCTTCTAGAAACCCAAACTCACCACCTCAATGCATTGTCAAAAATAGGTATCTTCAAGTTGTTAGTGGCAGTGAGCCAGAAAGCAACAGAAGATTGGTCTTCAGACTTCGCCGGTGGATATAGGCTGATGTCGGATCCCAAGTAGATTAAATATCTTTTGGACACACACACTTTCTGGATGTATAAGTGATGTGGTGTACCAACTTTGTGATCCATGATTTGTCAAGTTGATGTGACAAGAAGAGTCACATGTCCAATAGTAGTAAGGGATTTGTCTTCTTGAGAACAATTGTTATGAGTCAGGAACAATTTTTATGAGCCAATGTCAAATCATGTGATATGGTAGATATTTCAGTTGTTGCAGTGGTACAGTATCATTGCACATTATGATGAGCTGTCATGCCTACACTACCATGTTGGCAATTACACAAAGGTGTACATTCTGAAGCCAACCGTTCAAAGTGGGAATGATACCAACACTGTCATAAGTGTGTGCTGATATCATGGCAAGCACTGGATTGTGCAATAGGCTCAAGAATACTGGGACTTGCTGGAAGTTGCCTGGAGTGTTATTTGCTGCCACAGCATACTTGACCAAAAGAGGCATCTGCTTGATCAACAATGATGCCAATGTTGTGTCCGACACTTCAGCTTCAGAATGAGGTTTTCACTCTGCAGCGGAGTGTGCACTGATATGAAATTTCCTGGCAGATTAAAACTGTGTGCCGGACCGAGACTCGAACTCGGGACCTTTGCCTTTCGTGGGCAAGTATTCTACCATCTGAGCTATCCAAGCACAACTCATGCCCTGTCCTCACAGCTTTACTTGCACCAGTATCTCGTCTCCTACTTTCCATATTTCACAGAAGCTCTACTTCAAACCTTTCGCATGGTGAAGTGAAAAATTTTCCATGTGGCGTAGAAGATACAATGCAGTTTTCGCAAAATTGTCCACAAGCTGCAAATCACATATAGTGTCTGGTACTTGTCCCAAATTTATTGCTACTGTTGGAATGGTAGTCACTTTCTCAGAATTACAAACGACTGTCGTGGTGAAGTGGTGTGTATGATGCTGTCCTCACATTTCATGCGTTTTTTTCATCCGCCATGCCCTCTGTCAAGTCACTACTTGCGAGAACAATAATCCACATAAATGTGTGACCTGTTTTAGTTACACACACATTTTAATGATTCACTAGGAAAATTCATGCAGCACACGGTTAGGGTGCATATTACATGTAGGTGTAAGCTGCATTTTGATATACCACAGACACTGAGATCATTTGAATCCAGAACTGGAGATATTCCACATTTGTGTTTTCTCTTAGTCGTCAACTAATCAAGTTACCACACTTTGTCATTATTAAAATGTTGGTTCAGACTGGAGATAATTTTTCTATTGATTCTGTGCTACTAAATTTTTTCTTTCAGTTTCATTTGTTATTTTTTATGAACTTTCTGAATTTTGTGTTCTAAACACTTTTTTTTATTTATTCTCATGTCCTCCTTATATTTCAAAAACATGTTCTTAATTTTAAATGAAAAAATTAATTAAACCGTCATTTTACCAGAGAAAGTCATTTCCTCACCCATCATCTCAGATGTTGATGGAATTTTGTTTAATTGTTCTACTGATGGAGAAAAATAAATATGACAAGTTTTTAGTATTTTTTATGACTCACTGTTTCATTTTAAAGTTCTTCAACATTTAAAAGTTTTGTTCTTAACATGGCAATGGCACAAAACCCTTGCTAATATTTTGAAAATAAATTACTATTTTTTTATCATCCAAACTATGTGAAATTCCATTGTTATTTACAATATAGTGCAAGGATTGGGAGGTATGAGAAAGATGTATCTTACATTTTTTTTTATTTTATTTAGTAAAAAACACAGTTCACCATTACATTAAATATCACATAAAGGAAAAAGGATAATCCTTAATATCTTTTTTGCAAAATAATTCTCAGGGCATAGAATGTCACTTGCAGTGTGAGGAGTCAAATCTCACTTATAGTCACCTTTTTTACGTGTTGTCATCTTTTGTTGCCTTTTTTAATTTTTGTCACATTTTTTGACCTTTTTGATCTTTTATGAAAAAAATAAGTTACTTATTTTTTTGTCCAGTTACTGTATTCATGATCATTCATTTAGCTTTTTAAAATGTTCACATGATGAAAGTAGATAAAATCTAACCTGTAGAGCATCTACAATTTGGGATAGACTGTACCTTTTTGATCTTTTTTAATTATTTTGCACAGTTGTTATTACTAGAGTCAAATATTCCTCTATTACAACTGCTTCTATTTTTGTGCCATATTCTAACTTTACTGTAGTAATAAAAGTGGTGCTGTGATAGACTGTTCAGTTTTGAAAATAAAGTTTTCGAGTTGTAGAAAATGCAAATTCTGTAGTGACTGGCTTGAAAAGGCAGTCGGTTAGAAAAGAAAAGTATTTGCATGGGGGAAACTGTTAGTGAAAGTGAACTATTTTGCATTGTGTGTTTTTGCTGTATTAATTTTGATAGAAAAGGTTTTCAGGCAATTTTTAACCACTCACTTTTGACAGAACATAGGTGTAACATTGAGATTAAATGTGGATGACATCAATAATACACTCCTGGAAATGGAAAAAAGAACACATTGACACCGGTGTGTCAGACCCACCATACTTGCTCCGGACACTGCGAGAGGGCTGTACAAGCAATGATCACACGCACGGCACAGCGGACACACCAGGAACCACGGTGTTGGCCGTCGAATGGCGCTAGCTGCGCAGCATTTGTGCACCGCCGCCGTCAGTGTCAGCCAGTTTGCCGTGGCATACGGAGCTCCATCGCAGTCTTTAACACTGGTAGCATGCCGCGACAGTGTGGACGTGAACCGTATGTGCAGTTGACGGACTTTGAGCGAGGGCGTATAGTGGGCATGCGGGAGGCCGGGTGGACATACCGCCAAATTGCTCAACACGTGGGGCGTGAGGTCTCCACAGTACATCGATGTTGTCGCCAGTGGTCGGCGGAAGGTGCACGTGCCCGTCGACCTGGGACCGGACCGCAGCAACGCACGGATGCACGCCAAGACCGTAGGATCCTACGCAGTGCCGTAGGGGACCGCACCGCCACTTCCCAGCAAATTAAGGACACTGTTGCTCCTGGGGTATCGGCGAGGACCATTCGCAACCATCTCCATGAAGCTGGGCTACGGTCCCGCACACCGTTAGGCCGTCTTCCGCTCACGCCCCAACATTGTGCAGCTCGCCTCCAGTGGTGTCGCGACAGGCGTGAATGGAGGGATGAATGGAGATGTGTCGTCTTCAGCGATGAGAGTCGCTTCTGCCTTGGTGCCAATGATGGTCGTATGCGTGTTTGGCGCCATGCAGGTGAGCGCCACAATCAGGACTGCATACGACCGAGGCACACAGGGCCAACACACGGCATCATGGTGTGGGGAGCGATCTCCTACACTGGCCGTACATCACTGGTGATCATCGAGGGGACACTGAATAGTGCACGGTACATCCAAACCGTCATCGAACCCATCGTTCTACCATTCCTAGACCGGCAAGGGAACTTGCTGTTCCAACAGGACAATGCACGTCCGCATGTATCCCGTGCCACCCAACGTGCTCTAGAAGGTGTAAGTCAACTACCCTGGCCAGCAAGATCTCCGGATCTGTCCCCCATTGAGCATGTTTGGGACTGGATGAAGCGTCGTCTCACGCGGTCTGCACGTCCAGCACGAACGCTGGTCCAACTGAGGCGCCAGGTGGAAATGGCATGGCAAGCCGTTCCACAGGACTACATCCAGCATCTCTACGATCGTCTCCATGGGAGAATAGCAGCCTGCATTGCTGCGAAAGGTGGATATACACTGTACTAGTGCCGACATTGTGCATGCTCTGTTGCCTGTGTCTATGTGTCTGTGGTTCTGTCAGTGTGATCATGTGATGTATCTGACCCCAGGAATGTGTCAATAAAGTTTCCCCTTCCTGGGACAATGAATTCACGGTGTTCTTATTTCAATTTCCAGGAGTGTATTTAGAACTTTTAGATCAGACACATGCTTTGTTTGTGTGTCAACAATATGTATGTTTAGTACCAAGGATAGTTCTACCATGGCTGAATTTATTTACATTTGCTCTGGATATTTGTAATTATTTTAAGGTCTTTCCTGATAATGTTACAGAACATTTTTCACTTTTGACAAATGAGATAGCTATTCATAAAACTGATGGACTGGTGTCATATTCCTGGAACATATGACAGAAGAAGCATGTTCATAGAATTGATAGAAGAAGCTTGTTCATCATATTGCAGATTGAGTTACAATAAAACGACCATTGTTAAGAAAAAAGAATTACAAACAACCATTACACTTTGGTCAGAGAGTAATTGTTGCATAACAATGTGTCACCTAAGAACATGCTTGTTGGCGAGGCAGATGATGAAATGTTAAATGAGAAATTATGTGAAGTACTTTGTGAAGCCCACTTCTTCCAAAATAACTTCCATCTGGTCTTCACATTCATCCACTGTACTAAGCTTCTCAGTTACTTGCCTGATATCAACTAGACATTCAAGAGGAAGCAGGTAATCCTCAAGCCAAAAATGTTTAAAGTATGTGATCAGATGGGGATCAGATGGACCTAACATCAATAAAAATTATTTAGGCTTTTAGATACTGATGTCCAGGAGATCTGAGGCAGACAACTTATAGCCACCAGAACTTGTAACATTCATACAATGTGTAATGCCTGTGTAAAGGCTTTGGAGTGGTTATGTGAAGAAGCATCCTAATTTGTGGTCAATATATACTATTATTTTGACAGTTGGCCACTTTGCTGAGAAGAATTTAAAGGAATTCAATCTAATTTTAAGATTCCACGTCTTAAGTTTTTGAGGCATACAACCACAAGGTGCTTTACTTTAGGACCTTCAGCCAAGAGTAGTTTGGAACAGTGGGATGGTATTCAGTATTACTTTCTTAAGCATATACCTCTATAAGCGAATTCTGCTACTGTTTAGTCCAAACCCTACAATCCCTCCCATAAAAGCAGAACTTCATTTCATCTGCAGAACTATTCAATAAGTTCACATTCAAAGCCAAACACTTTCAGTTCACAAGTTGCATACAGAAACAGAAAACATACTTTAAACATTTTTGGATTGAGGATTACCTGCTTCCTCTTGAACGACTAGTTGATATCAGACAAGTAACTGAAAAGCTTAGTAAACTGGATGAATGTGAAGAGCTGTGGTTTGTAAAGATTACCCAAAAACATTACATTGCCACTCGCAAACATGTGATGGAAAAGACGTGCTTGTCGAGTGCACCACTGAAAAATCTTATGTTATTAGACCACAAAGAAAGAATAAAGACCATAAGCTGTAGTGGCATGTTACAATTTGCAAAAATAATTACTTACTACACAAGTAGACAGCCCTACAGTTTGAAAAAGATGGCCCATCTTTGGATGACAAAGGTATTGACAATTATTGATAGCACCATATCTCAAAAAGACTTATCATCCATAGATTTAAAAGTATCCAAATGTTTCAAACCTTGTTTAGGCTTCTCTTACTTTGCCCCATGGAAATGTGGACACAGAAAGAAGATATTCCATTCTGAAGCATAAATTAGGAGAAGACAAGACAGCAATGACTGGAAGATTTTTTTAAACAAACAATGGAAACTCTAGGTAGGAATACCAACAATGTAGGAATAGATGGATTGGTAATTACCATTAAAATGACATGTTAAGTTGCAGACAGATTTTTGAAACTCTGTTTTAACTCTGAGGAATGCTTTGGGATCTTATACCATTTTCTCTCCGTGTCCATTGACTTGCAGCACGTTCGGTATGCACATGAAGCACATGCAGATTATGCTGCTTATAAGGAAAAATGTGAAAGGGAAAGAAAAACTGAATTAGAAGAAGAGCAAAAAGAGGAACAAAACCAAAGGCATCATGGAAAGAAGTTTAAAGATCAATCATGTGAAAAAAATCAATTGAGTGTGAGACAGCTGCTCTGAAAGAAAAGAACATTAACTACGTAAGGAGGCACAAGAACTTATCTCTCAAGCTCTCTATCAAAAATTATTTCAAGGGAGCAAAACTGGCCCTGGGTATGCTTGAGGGTGCACAAATCATGAAAGTAGAATAAACTTTGAAAGAAAGGAAGGTGGAAACCATTCAAAAAATCTTGAGAAAAGAAAATCTTGTATGATTACTTTATTTTTTGCTAAGATTTCTGAGAAACAGTGGCTCAATAACATTTTGTTGATCTTCTTCCAGTGTAGAATGTCATTAGACTTAAAAAAATGTGATGTGGATTTTGTCTGTGAATTATGATTACCAATATCAAATTATCAGTACTGAATTACCAATGTACCTTCATACATTAATGAATTTGTATGAAAGAAAAATAATGGCCATACCTCATCCTGGAACAAATAGAGAAACTTAACCCTGTGCTTGGGAAAATGAATTTAACAGGATTTCTGCTCTTTTTTTTCCCCAAACAGATTATATTTTCAATTTTTTTTCTCGGGAACCTGAAGTAAACCACTAAGATTTTAAAGGCACTGAACAAATAAAAGTGATTTGCCATAAAAATGAATCAGAGAGAGATAAAAGCTAAATTTTTGTATGTTTACTTATCTGCATAGGGAAAAGGAATGAACAAAGTTTCATCTAAATCTGGGATGGTGGATGAGGTGGCCTGGATGACTTGACATGGAATGACCTCATTGTCAATCCAGAAAACTGTCTTGACATTCAACAGATTTTTTAAATATTTTTATTTCTTAATTTTTGTTTGTAATGTATATATTACTGCAGTAAATAGACACAATTAAAGTCTGATATTTATTGTAACTAGAATTAATGTATTTCTGTTATAGTTTACTGGCCATGTGCCTAGAAAGTAAATTACTGGAAATGTTTTTCACATCTCCTTTTAGTTTGTTGAAGCAGAAAATTATAAATCAGACAATGAATTACATATAATTGCTGTTGGAACTTTTAGTGCCTTCCTCACAGATGAAGATGGATAGCTTGAGAAAGTTTGGAAAGGAGACCCCAGGTTGAGAGGGATTCATCTGTTGTGAATCAAAGTGAGAGTCAAAATTCATGTTTGTGGTAGATGCTTAATATGTTCTAGTATTTTAATTCAGTTAAGTACATCCAAAACAAATATATTTGTATGTGAGGTGTGTAACATACTGAAAGGATAGGGTTTTTTCAGTAGAGTTCTGTTTAGATGTTACTGCAAAAGAATTCATTACTATTTATATATTTCAGAGTTCTCTTCTGCAAGCGATATTAGGGGAGTTACCTCTAAAGGAGGGATCACTAAATACAACAGGAAAGTTTTCATACGCGTCCCAAGAGCCTTGGGTCTTCGCATCAACAGTGCGCCAGAATATACTGTTTGGTCTTCCTTATGACAAAGTGCGATACAAACAAGTCATACATGCATGTGCCCTGCAACGTGACTTAGAACTTTTACCTCAAGGAGACCTCACAGTGGTTGGAGAAAGAGGAACCTCGCTCTCAGGAGGACAGAAAGCTCGAGTTAATCTGGCCAGGTAAAATGCTTTGCTCTTATAATCGTCTGCTGATGATGAGTATTAAGTTTAAAATGTAACACTGACCTGTATGAAATGAGATACACATACATATGTGGGTGCTTGTGTATACAGGGTGTTACAAAAAGATACAGCCAAACTTTCAGGGAACATTCCTCAGACACAAATAAAGAAAAGATGTTATGTGGACATGTGTCCGGAATCGCTTAATTTCCATGTTAGAGCTCATTTTAGTTTCGTCAGTATGTACTGTACTTCCTCGATTCACTGCCATGATTTCATACGGGATACTCTACCTGTGCTGCTAGAACATGTGCCTTTACAAGTACGACACAACATGTGGTTCATGCACGATGGAGCTCCTGCACATTTCAGTCGAAGTGTTCGTTCGCTTCTCAACAACAGATTCAGTGACCGATGGGTTGGTAGAGGCGGACCAATTCGATGGCCTCCATGCTCTCCTGACCTCAACTCTCTTGACTTTCATTTATGGAGGCATTTAAAAGATCTTGTCTATGCAGCCCCGGTACCAAATGTAGAGACTCTTCGTGCTCGTATTGTGGATGGCTGTGATACAATACATCATTCTCCAGGGCTGCATCAGCGCATCAGGGATGCATGTATCCTCGCTAACGGAGGACATTTTGAGCATTTCCTGTGACAAAGTGTTTGAAGTCATGCTGGTATGTTCTGTTGCTCTGTGTTTCCATTCCATGATTAATGTGATTTGAAGAGAAGTAATAAAATGAGCTCTAACATGGAAAGTAAGCGTTTCCATGCACGTGACCACATAACATATTTTCTTTCTTTGTGTGTGAGGAATGTTTTCGGAAAGTTTGGCCGTACCTTTTTGTAACACCCTGTATATGGAAATTATGGTGAAATTTCAATGCCAAACTTGGTGTACATATGACTTACTGTCTTTACAAAATTTTGATGGGCGTAAGAAACTGTTAAGCGCTACTATGAGTAGGGATGGGAATGGTTTCCTGTGTAAATAAGCATAGCTAATTAATCCCAGGAGCAGTTGTAATGAAATATAAGGCTTTAACTATCAGTTTTGTGTGCACACTGCTTCATAGTTCAAGATGAAGTTTGTGCTTGATTTGGCCACTAGAGGCCATCCAGCTTGTTAATATGACAGCAGTTGTGTGTGCAGCCTCCCAGCTGCACCCATGTCAGAAACAATGTTTATGAAGGTGGGAGTGCAAGGCTCGTCTAGCTACTTGTGTGTTGCTAATTGTAATGTACCTTGCCTTCCATGTGTGTGTACTGTTTGAGCAATAAATTATAGTGTTCTTGGGTTAGAACACATAACATACATAAGACTTACTGTATGGAGGAAAAAATGCTTTGATGTTGTGTGAGTGATTGGGCATGATAATTACTGCATACAAAATATTGGATTTTAATCAAACAAGCTCTCTCTGAAAGGTTTATAATGCTGCTGAACACTCATTTCATTGCATAATTAATTTACGAATTAAAATTACAGCATGTTGTTGAAGTTTGGTAAAATATGCAAGAATTTAACTAGAAAATGGCTTGGTAGAATTTAAGTTGTAGATTTATTAGTGCCAGTCTGAGGAGCCTGTGTTATTAGAGTAACCCATTGTCTAGTATTTGCTGCTTTATGTGGAATGTGCTTCTCTAATGAATTTTCTGTTGACAAATTACTAAGCCATAACTTAGCTTAATGTTGCTAGTATGGACTATTTATTTGTCATACCTATTATTGTAAAATTAGAAATAAGATGTTGCTTTCCTTCTGTAGGTAACATTCCAGGAATGCTGACAGACAAATTTTCTTGATCATTGTTCTATGATGTTGAGTGCAGGAAAACATTTTACTATTATACTTGTTCAATGTGAGGCTCATTTACCTTTTCATTACATTTTTGTTCTTTTTCTCTGCTTTTCTTGCATACAAATAACTAAATTCTGAGATGATTGTGTTGATAAATATTGGTTAGGTTTCCAAATTGTACAATTATGATCTAGAATATTACACAGTAGAAAATGCCTAACTTTCATATGAGCTTCTTTTTGTGTGATTTCCTCAATAGAAGCTAAATTACAAAAATAAGGAAATTGTGACTGATTGTGATTTCTCCTGCTCTTGTAGCAATAAAGCTGTTGTTACCCATATGATGTATTCAGTAACGTGTTTCAGGGCAGTATATCGTGAGGTTGACATATATCTTTTGGATGATCCTCTCTCAGCAGTGGATACCCATGTTGGCAAGCATCTATTTGAAGAATGCATCAGCAAATTCTTACGTAATAAAACCCGAATACTGGTCACACATCAAATTCAAAACCTGCCAGACACCGACCGTGTTATCATCATCAATAATGTAAGTTATAATTAAAAATAACATCAGTATGCCATGGCCATTCATGCCAGCTGCAGACAATACTAATACGTATTTAGTATTTCAGTCATTCCTTTCTAAAGGACATTTATTTGTTAATGTATAAAATGTTATGATTTAGAAATGAATAATATCTCATGTGATGTTTTTAGTGACCCTATCAACCTTTTTCTTCTCCCCCTCCCCTTGCTCCTGCTCCTCTCTCTCTCTCTCTCTCTCTCTCTCTCTCTCTCTCTCTCTCTCTCTCTCTCTTCCTGTCTTTTCATTTTATTTTGCTATTATATGGTGAATTGTACTGAAGTGCATCAAAGTTGCTAGCTCGACATTGCTAAAGTAAGCCTCACCCAGTTATTGTTGGGATTTATCACAAAAGAAGTCAGTGCCATAAAACTGGCTATAATGAAGAAATGGCAGGCATGTAGAAGATGCATGGTAGTCATTGTTTATTGTCAGCAGCATCCTCTTTTAATACATTACTCACCATGAGGTTGGACTGTTTTATAATTATTATTATGCACTGGTTCATACACTCCTGGAAATGGAAAAAAGAACACATTGACACCGGTGTGTCAGACCCACCATACTTGCTCCGGACACTGCGAGAGGGCTGTACAAGCAATGATCACACGCACGGCACAGCGGACATACCAGGAACCGCGGTGTTGGCCGTCGAATGGCGCTAGCTGCGCAGCATTTGTGCACCACCGCCGTCAGTGTCAGCCAGTTTGCCGTGGCATACGGAGCTCCATCGCAGTCTTTAACACTGGTAGCATGCCGCGACAGCGTGGACGTGAACCGTATGTGCAGTTGACGGACTTTGAGCGAGGGCATATAGTGGGCATGGGGGAGGCCGGGTGGACGTACCGCCGAATTGCTCAACACGTGGGGCGTGAGGTCTCCACAGTACATCGATGTTGTCGCCAGTGGTCGGCGGAAGGTGCACGTGCCCGGCGACCTGGGACCGGACCGCAGCAACGCACGGATGCACGCCAAGACCGTAGGATCCTATGCAGTGCCGTAGGGGACCGCACCGCCACTTCCCAGCAAATTAGGGACACTGTTGCTCTTGGGGTATCAGCGAGGACCATTCGCAACCATCTCCATGAAGCTGGGCTACGGTCCCGCACACCGTTAGGCCGTCTTCCGCTCACGCCCCAACATCGTGCAGCCCACCTCCAGTGGTGTCGCGACAGGCGTGAATGGAGGGACGAATGGAGACGTGTCGTCTTCAGCGATGAGAGTCGCTTCTGCCTTGGTGCCAATGATGGTCGTATGCGTGTTTGGCGCCGTGCAGGTGAGCGCCACAATCAGGACTGCATACGACCGAGGCACACAGGGCCAACACCCGGCATCATGGTGTGGGGAGCGATCTCCTACACTGGCCGTACACCACTGGTGATCGTCGAGGGGACACTGAATAGTGCACGGTATATCCAAACCGTCATCGAACCCATCGTTCTACCATTCCTAGACCAGCAAGGGAACTTGCTGTTCCAACAGGACAATGCACGTCCGCATGTATCCCGTGCCACCCAACGTGCTCTAGAAGGTGTAAGTCAACTACCCTGGCCAGCAAGATCTCCGGATCTGTCCCCCATTGAGCATGTTTGGGACTGGATGAAGCGTCATCTCACGCGGTCTGCACGTCCAGCACGAACGCTGGTCCAACTGAGGCGCCAGGTGGAAATGGCATGGCAAGCCGTTCCACAGGACTACATCCAGCATCTCTACGATCGTCTCCATGGGAGAATAGCAGCCTGCATTGCTGCGAAAGGTGGATATACACTGTACTAGTGCCGACATTGTGCATGCTCTGTTGCCTGTGTCTATGTGCCTGTGGTTCTGTCAGTGTGATCATGTGATGTATCTGACCCCAGGAATGTGTCAATAAAGTTTCCCCTTCCTGGGATGATGAATTCACGGTGTTCTTATTTCAATTTCCAGCAGTGTATATTTTTACATGGAACTGAGAATGGTAAAAATTCAGGTAATAAGGTGTCAGTGTGTTAACTATGTTCTGTGAGAAACCAATGAACTGCTCTACATGTGACAAATGCAGCTGTCTTCTGCAGCTACCAACAAAACAAAGGACATAGTTTTGCACCATCTAAGCTCTTTGGAAATGGTCAGTTGCCCAATGTTACCACAGGAACAAACTACACCTATTTCCGTTTGCATGTGACTTTTACTTCATCTGCTGTACTCTTGTATTTGGTCATATCCTCATTGCAGATGTTTTGTAAATTATAAATGTTTGAGTACATTAATGCTTATGAGGGAAGTGGCTTGCTCAGCTTCATTGATCGATGTTTTATGAGGTTGATTGCATAAAGGTGATTTACTCCTTACATTTCTTGCAAACATTTTCTAAGAAAGTACACCTCAATACCAACCCTATTTTCTAAGTGTAACTTGTTAATTGCTTCATATGTTGACCTCCATAGAGGAATCATTATAGGGGTACTAATACGTGACCTTGCAAATTACATTTTGGGACAGCTAAACAAGAAGATTATTCTGATGACTTATTTTTTTATCTTACCTTCTTTAAAGAAAACATAAGGTAACATTCACAGAATTTCTCCACATGAATGAAACAACTCAAAATTGGGTAATAGTTGTTAAAAAATTCAAGCAAGTAATGAAAAATTCATGCAAAAAATAAACTTACATTGTAATATGCTCTTTACATTTAAAGAAAGGGGAGGGGGCCACAAGTACATGCAATCTTCCACTCAAAAACAGAAGTAAAAGCGTATGTAAAAATAATCAAAACTCAAAAGTTTACATTTTTAGAAGAGTGATGTACAAATTTCAAAACTATGCTGAACATTTACAGTCATTCATAAACAAAAACAGAGGAAAAACATAAAAATGATCACAGGATAAGTGGCAAAATAGGTAGGGACCCGAAGATGCAGCTGCAACAAATATTTTATAGCTGTGTCAGATAAATTTACTGTGAGAAAGAAAGCAGGTGAAGTGGGCAAAATTCATAAAATTCAGTAAGAAACCTATCATATTCACTGAAGTAACATAGGAAGAAATTTTAATGATTCAAATTTAGATGATGATACTTTACATTTCATAAGGCTCTGCAGTAGCAGTCTACCAAATCCACTAACACATATATTAAATATTGAAACAGGATAAAATTTTTGCCATATTATTTAAAAGAGAGTACATAATATCCAGTTTTTAACTGTTTCATTCATTCATGTGTTCTGGCCTGTAGATTGCATGAACCTTTTGGGATGTGAAATGAGTCGAATTACACGTCAATTGGCAGAAGCAGTCATTGCAAGCTATTATGGAAAGTATATTAACAATAAACTGCAGCTATTGCTAGTCTACCAACATAGATAATTATGGGACTTACTTCTAAATTACTTTATTGATCACACAGGATTTCACTCTGCATGGTGGTTGATGGGAGTTGCAGAACTAATAAAAGTTGAAGATGGGTTATGACTTTGGACTGATATTCAGTTGTTTTAGGTCTCTGGAAATCTTAGTCTTCAGTACAATGCAGTGTACACTGACAGTGTTATCACCATTCTATGTTCAGTAGCAATGTTCGTTTTGTGTGTGTGTAACTCCTCAAGTCATGTCTTCTTTCACAATCAAAAGTAGATGATATGTTATACTCACTGTTGTCTGCTAACAAAGTCAGTAACAAGGGAAAGATATTTGTGCTGGTCAAGTGCCTTCAATTTCTATTGATCCTACTAGCCCCTAGTAGTCACTGTGCTAGATGCATTCAAGTAGTGTGTGAGTAATATATATTATTAGCAGAAAAGCAACTACCCAGAAAATGCCACTGTTCTTCCTCTTGCTTCTCTTTTTATCTGATGCTTCAAACTATGTACGTATCTAACTTACACAAAAAGCTATCTACTGTCTGTACAATGGTATGTTTGAAGCCTGCTACTTATAGAAGTATTTGTATTAAGTGGGTATTTATGTCCCAAATGCTAAATGTTATATAATAACAGCAGATACAAATTAGGAAACTTTGAGCCAACAGGGTGATTTCCAAGCTTGGTAAAGTCTTTGAAGTAATGGTAACAGAATTGTTGGTTGTTTTTAAAGTATTAAAATAGTACATTCATCACAACATGGGTTCATGGAAGAAAGGGGTGCCTATTGGCAACAACAGATTTTGCTGACCATAATCTGAACTCATTTGATGACAGTCAGAAGAACACAAGAGAAGAATTACGACATTGCAAATTTCTGCATAACAAAAATGAAAAAGATATACAGAAATAAGTAATTACTGTACTCAATAAACAAACACCACAAACCTTAGGAGCTTATATAAATGAGTATACAAATTGTAGCCACTTTCTTTCTAATTTATTCGTTTATATTTAGACAGCAAAGTGTGAATAGCACTAAACAGCATAGTAGCTAATTATTGTTAATACAATACACAGATTAACTTTGTATAATTTTTTGTCTTTGACCCATGCCACATCCCTAAAGGTTCTACTTCTTGATGGAATGTACGGAATATAATGGATGGATGAATGAATAGTGGAGATGACATAGATAACATGCACAAGAAAGTGAGATTTTCCTGCTGCACTCAATGAAAAAGTTTATTAATGAAAAACGTTGAAGACAGTATATAATATGGACTAAAATTCCCATGACTATTATTTATTTTTTCTATGTAGAAGTACACAAACATGTTATATAAAAAGAATTTTCACCATCAAAGTAGATCAGATTGGTGTGCTGCTAAGATAAATGTAAACATCCTTGGAAACATGTTTTTATAAAATTTAAGAATGTGGCAGTGACACCCTCTAAAGAAATCAGATCACATGTCATTGAGAGACAGCGAAACCCACTTTCTGAGTAAGAACATTCATGAACATGCACTGCTAGGAAAGTTAATTACTGATGATAAAATAAAACATCAAAATGGAAATGGGGATGCCAGGTGAAATTGGTAGAATGATTTTTCAGCATAGTATCCAACATGTTAAAGAAAATAAAAGAAATAAAGATCTTTGAAGACTATCTTAAAAGGTATCCAATGGAAAAGTGAGTACTGGCAATCTAACCAAAACTAAGATAAGAATGGCATTCTTTGTGTGTAAGCCCTCTAACACATCTTGCTGTAAATGTGGGTTCTTATAATTATTATTGTAAATATACTTTAAATTCACTGAAATTATGACTCTATGTAGTGTAAAGTGATAAATATGGCATTAATTTTGTGAGGTCGTAAGTACTCTACTGACAACATTTTCCATGTTTCAAAAAGTGTGCCATACCCAACAGTTGGTGCTGAAATGGGCAGAATGTGTTCACAGGCAGGATCTAAATAAACAGACAAATAAGTTTTGTATACCCTGTATTATTCTTGAGTGATATAAATAATTTAATGAAGACATGAAAAGACTCTTTGCAGGTGACACAAATTTATTGGTCATAGCTCAAAACTCATCCATATCCAACATGATCAAAACAGTAGCCAACCAGACTCAGTGGAGGATACATATGGAACATGCAATGTCCCCCCCCCCTTCCCCCCACACCTTTGCGGGGCCACCCACATTGCCACCCACACTGCCTCTGCCAGTCATCTTGCATGCTACTCGTTTGTTTCTTTCATCAGTCGACTTGACTGAATTGAGTTATTGAGTAGTTGTACTTTCCTATGTACCATGCACGTCCATATCATCGGAATTTATATGTTTCTGTCTGGCACAAAAACTGCTAGCACATACCTACAAGAAAAGACTCAACCATTCTGGTGATCTTGATACATTATTCTGTCTGGTGTTCTACTGTTTTCTTGTACAGAGAACCTTCGATACATAGCATTATAAATACAGAAAACTGCAATCATAATGCTGATGCTATGACATACTGGAAAAGAATTGTTTTTATTCCAACACTGGACCATGTTATGACTGACATGAAAGAATGTTTTGTTGAAGAAAATATTTATTATTTAAAATTCAACATATTTTTGCCCTCACAACTACTGAAACATGATGGTAATGATCTGTTACCTAAATTGAATCAGTGCTTAACTGAACTGCCATTCTTTGAAAAGCAAACAAGCATAAACACCCTTAATGATTGTGATTCTGTTATGCAAGCCTTGTCTGTTTGTCCTGGATCTGACTATCCTACTTTTCACATGCTGTACAAAATATTTGCTTGTCTGCCTGCATCTATTGCTACAGTAAAAAGAAGTTTTTCAACACTGCGGTGTATAAAGACATAGCCGAGGTTGACAACAAAGGAGGATCGACATAGCAGCTTACCTCTGTTGAACACTCGTCCTTACATTGATTGTTCTATTGATGACATAATTAACCAATTTTCTAGGAAGAATAGGTGCACAGATTTCATCATTCAAGGAAGAGAACCACAATTGTAACTTTCTTATATCATAAGTTGGCAAATGTCTTGTATATGTGTATAATCAGTTTAAATAAAACTTTCTTAAACTTTGCATGTGACTTGGTTATTTTTTTATTACAGTAAAAGTAAAGGTAGCTCAAGATATCTTTAGCACCCCCTTCTTGAGTTTTTTCTGACCAGACTTATTACGAGATCACAGCAATGGTAGCATGTACCAACTGAAATTGGGGGCATTCGCATGCAAATTCAAAACTGTCCATACATTTGAGAATTCTTTACAAAATTGATGTGAAACACACCATATTTTACTACAAAATACAACTGCAAATGAAATAAACTAGCACCTGTATATGACAGAAAAGCATGCATATGTGTAGTTATTGAGCACTAAGTCTATTCTTTTGTCTTTTTTTTTAAACTGAACAACATTGTAATGTTTCCAAATTAAGTACACTCTGAATCATATTCTTTACTTTGGAGACTATTGCTAATGCACTCAACCTTAGTCTCAGTCATTCTGTTTTTGAAAAGTCTTGATCCTGTTCAGTGTTTAGAAGAATCTGTCAGCCTCAGCAATTGTCATAGATGTCAAGGACACAACTGTCTAAAGTTAGCAGCACATTTCTGTAAACATTGTTGCCATTTATGAATTATGAAATAAACCTCCAGACATTATACACACTAACACAATTTTTAAATATAACAGTTCATGAAATATTTACACATATCCACATAAGGTAAAACTGCCACTGCATCACATGTTACATTTGCTATTTCAGTATTATCAAAATCATATTACAAAATTTCAGACAAACAAAAATGACCTGCTGGTACTAGAGATGGACATTATGAAATCCAGTTTGTAAACTTTATCTCCAGATGGCTAACAGGCTTGATGGAGCCATTTTATATCTGGAGTATTTTTACTAACATAGGGATTCATCCTGATTAGATTTGATTAGATGTATTTTTTGTCCCAGTTGATTTGTAGTGAGGACATCCTCTGGGATGCAGAACACATCAGAAACCAAGAGTACACAATAAATATTTACAAAATAAGAGCAGATATTATGTGTATCCTGAACAGATCCCAAACAAAATTGCCCTTGTGGATGTGGAACTGGTAGAAAAAAAATTAAACGTATTTATATTTAAAAGTATATAAAACTTGTCATCAAATATTAAATGTTCAATACACTTAGATGTATATGATAATATATGATAATTCTTAGGATATTGTAGCCACATGTCATCAAATGAAAATAAAAAAAAAACATTTTACACTACTTTCTTACGATGATCACATTATTGCACAATATTTGTGCAGGAAGCCAGATTATATGCAATATTCACATTATGTGATACTGTAACATACACACATCAGTCAGTTCTGCTAAGAAATTGATCATTGGAATGGAAGGAGTTGGTCACCAATAGACTCCTCTCAAACTGAACTTTATTATTAGTTAAACTTTTTATGGCTGCTGGCATGTTATTGAAAATGTGTAGTGCTGAATAGGGGACACCTTTCTGCTGAATCAAAGTAAGTGCCTTTAAATCCTTGTGAAAGTTATTCCTATTTCTAGTATTGATTCAGTGAACTGAGCTGTTGGTTTGGACGGGGTGGGGGGGGGGGGGGATTTAATGAGAAATTTCATTAAGGAGCAAATATATTGGGAAGCAGTAGCTAGTATCCCCAGTGCCTTTAACAGCTCTCTGCAGGATGTTCTTTAGTTCACACCACAAATAATTCATATTACATGTATCTGGTCTTGGAAAACTGTAGCTTGGCTTGTTGAGTTACCCCAGAAAATACAATTCCTAATGACATTATAAAATGAAAGTAAGCATAATATTTTTTTATCGCCTTTGTGAGGTAACATTCACATAGGAAATAGAGATTTGTTTAGGTGCTTCAGCAGTTCTGTTGCATGCTTTTTCCAGTTAAATTTATTATCAAGCTGTAATCTCAAGAATTTACCAGTGTCAACTTCTTCTATGTGCTTGTATTTATATTTTAGGCATATACTGACAGGAAACCTTTTACACGTTCTGAGCTGCATACAGTATGTTTTTTCAAGGGTTAGTGACAGAGAATTGGCTAGGAACCATTTATTGATAACCATGAAAATTTCATTAGCCAACTTCTCTAAAGCTGTACTTGATTTACTATTTATTGCAATATTTGCATGACCTGCAAACAAAACAAACTTGGCATCTGGTAATGTGAATATGAAAGGTCATTGATACACACTAAAAAAAGTAAGCATCTTAAGATGGAATCTTGATGGACACCATGTTATTGGTTGTTCCCAGTTGGATGGTGCCTGATGATTTAATATATGTTTCATTCCTATTGATACCTTTTCTTTTCTGTCAGAGATATAGAATTTAAACCATTTTGCAACATTTCCTGTCACACCACAATAACCCAATTAACTTCGTAATATACTGTGATTTACACAGTCAAATGTCTTTGACAGATCACAAAATAAGCCAGTAGCCTGTAATTTATTGTGTAACAAATTAACTACATTTTCACTGTTTAACTACATTTTGCAAGTTGTGATTTGGATAATATTTTATTTGTGTTCAGATGGTCAAGAAGATGACTGTATATTATATTCTCTGAAATATTTGAGATTGTGGGCAAAAGTGAAATTGGGTGGAAGTTTGATGGTATTTTTTTAACTATTTTCTTATACAAAGGCTTAACTTCAGCATATTTCAACCGTTCAGGAAATGTTCCACTGATACAAGACTGATTACACAAATAACTTACAATGTCACTAAACTCAGAGACATAGCCACCAGTTTTTGATTTTAAGGATTTTAAGGTGGACATTACTTTCACTGGTGTTGTGATGCTCCACTCATACTATTGTAATCATTTTTAGTGACTTGTCTGAGTTACTCTATGGCAGCACCTACTGAACTCAACACCCCTGTCTTTTCAGTAACATTTATGAAATGTCTATTGAAAAGTTCAGCAACACTGCACACTTTTTTTACCCATGTACCATTTACTCTTAATGCTATGTAAGCCTTTTCATCTCTGGTTCCTCCAGTCTCTTCCTTCACTTTATCCCATATTGTCTTTATTTTATCTGATGTGACTATCCCTTTCTGATAATGCGGTTGCTTTGATATCTGTATTACTATCTTCGATATTTTGCAGCATGTTTGGTAATGATCTATAGAATTTACATCAATGCTGTTTCTGACTGACAGATATAGTTTCCTTTTTGGCTTACAGGATACCTTTATTGCTATAGTAATCTTGTAGATTGTAGGATATACAATATGTGATCTTTTAAAGAATACAAGACTCTTTCTTACTTTTAGTTTGTGTCCATATCTATACTTTCTACCCTATATCCATATTACTGCCCATATTTATGCTGATCTTCTATGTTGCTGCCCATCTTTATTCATAAATATCAATTCAAACACAACTTTTTTTTCAAAATTTCATTTTCTGATGGCAACACAGAGTTGATTTCCTTTGTATCCATCACATTCATACAGATACACCAGCAAGTTGTAAAATAAACCAGCATTTTATACTTCAAGGCAATGCTACTTCAATTTCTTGTTTTTGATTTTGTTCTTATTTGTTTATCCTACAGTGTCTCTCTCTCAACTGAGAGTCATGCCTGACCTTCAAATAGAATCACTGAATAGTGCACTCCTTCTTTTTCATGCGTGAAATTTTCTTCAGTGAAAGATATCCAGAGTCCGAAAGTCTCTCGCCTTCTCCTTGTATGTGTGTATGACACTCCAAGACAGTTGACTTTGTTCCACTTTCTTTCATTACAGAAGTATAATTTCATTTCCGCCATTGCCATCAGATTATATCAGTGAAAAGAATGTGTTATCTAAGGTATTCAAAAATGTTGATTATTTCTCAACAAAACTGCAAATTGTACATCAGAGGTAATAATTTATTTCATGTTTCTGGAAAATGAATGTCATTATTTCCCAAATTGCCTCTTTTTCCTCAAGCAAAATGCATTCCATTCATCTTGGACCTCATATTTTAATCAGTAGATTACGGACCCTCTTTTATCTTATCCAGCGTGTTTCTGGTAGTGCCCCAACAGAAATTTTGTTCTATGCCTGCTTGCCGCATCACCATTACCATCCTCTCAACAAAAAGAAGTTGCAATCGCACTGATACTATCATTCCTCTCTACCCATGGGAGAAGAACACATTTTGAAAACAATAATCAATTCATTGATAGTGTACATACAACAGATTGCTCCATAATTAGTTTCATTCTGTGTCTGCATTTTCTGTAAGCATAGAACCAAATATTTATTGTCATTTTAGGGACGCATTGTGATCCAGAGTACATACGCTTCACTTATTCAAAATCCATCATCTGCTGCTGCACTAGTGTTTATAGAAGATAACAACAATGAGGATCAGCCAGAAGAAGATCAAAATCAAGAGAAGAATTGCAAACAGTTTGTAAGAGGACATAAACAAGCAACCAGAGCATCTATAAGGGTAAGTAAATATTCAGTATACTAATAGAAACTTTTTATGAAGAATCACTGTTATGTACAATATGATTTTATCTAACTGAATCATAAATTCACATGCATGTAATGCAGAAACCTACATTATCTGAGTGCTTAATGCCATTGTTTTTGAAATGCAATAATAAAAATCCTAAATGATCCATGAATTTCATTAGGACAAAGGTGTATGAAAACCAAGCTGAATCATCTCTATGTAAAAAGCAGAGAATTTGGAACTGTTTGAACACTGACAACAAACCAGTTTAAGCCTCTTGATTTCTCGGAATTGAAGGAAGCATCTTGTCAGACACTTCTAAGAATTTTACTCTCTTAGCAAACGAACACAGTGCTTCATTTAACGGTGTAGAGGAAGTGTTTTGCTACAGTGTTATGACTGTGAATGTTAATTACATCACAGTCAGTTTTATTCTAATTGAACATTTTTAGATGACTGAAAATACACTGACAGTCTTTGTAACTAATCTTCACAAAGTGGTAGAAATGTGATGGCAGCATAACTCAAAAATATCTAATTGTAATACATTTTTGAGTAATGACACAGCCACATTTCTCCCACTTTGCTTACCAGAAGACATTTATTTAGAATGAAACCCATTGTGGTGTAAGAAACATTTCTGAAATATTTTTGTGGTGGTTTTTATTAACATTTACACTATTTGGCTGTGGGGCTCAAAATGATTAATAATGTGATGACTGTTTCACAACAATGTCACAAATAATATTTTTATAGATGAAAAGTTACACATCCTAAGAGAGCAAAAGTGAATATCCAGTAGGTTTTGTAATAATGAAATTCAACTACTTATCTAATTGAAATCTGTATTTATACTCTGCATATCATTATAAAATGTGTGGTAGAGTCACATTTGTACTCTTCATGAGGCGAAATTAGAGTGAAGATCCTATAAGGGAAATATGAAATAATTTGAAATATGTCATCCATTTGTTCCAAAACTTCACATAGTTGCAAAAATAGCTCTTTTGATAGTCTAATAAAGACAATATTTTCAATCATTGTTGTTAGAGTAGTAACAAATACATGTATCTTGAACCAGGGTGATATTCTGAACAAATGTGCGCTGATGGTTTTGTCACTGTAAATCACTCTGATTACTGGCAACACCACTCTCCCAACCCAGAAGATCATGGTACACAGCAGTTGTTGTTTGACAAGGAAGATAAATTAATAGCTTTTTAAACCTAATTAAGTTATTTATTTGTCCATATAAATCTCTTTTTCAATACATATATTGTACACAGGATATTGGACAGAAAACCTTTTTAGCTATTGGTTTTTCAAATGTCAAACATACATTATTTAAATTTTTATAACAAATTGGATCTATACAGTTAATAATTACAATTTTTTTAAATACTGTATATTTATAACTTACTTCTACAATTAAAGATACAAATTACATTTTTTCTTTCATAAGATACTGTGAGATTGAATAGTAGCAGTTTTTCAGAAGGTAGGCTGTCACAGATGTTTTAAAGCTCTGTAGTTCAGGAGGAGATTTTGTATGTCTTGGTAATCTGTTGTATAGTTTTGTTCCTGCATGATATACAACTTTTTGACATAAAGTGATGTTACAATGATTAACATGTATGTCACTGTCTGACCTGGTACTGTAATCATAGACACTTTTGTTTTGAGGAAAAAAGTTTTCTTTTCTCAGTAGGCTTTTTTTGACATGCATGACTACTTCCAGTATATAAATGCAGGAAAGGAGTAGGTTCTGTAGATATTTAAAGAAAAACTTTGCATGGTTTTCTGCTGCTCACTTGTTTCATTATTCTCATTTTGTTTCCTGAAAACTATTATGGCCTTGTGTATATTTCCCCAGAAAATGGTACCCTACTTCAGTATTGAATGTACACGATTAAAGTATACAGTCATAATTGTTTCTGCACTAGTATAGTTGCAAAGAATTCTTACTACATAGCTCATTTTTGCTAGTTTTGAATTTAAGGATGTGATATGAGTGCTCCATTTAAGATTTTCCTGGATATGAATCCCAAGAAATTTAGTTTCATTGACAGCACTAATGTTTTCGTTATCTATACATATTACGGGTTAAGCTGCATTTTTATTTTGATCAGTGTGGAAATTCATGAGTACCATTTTTGGGGATTAACTATTAGCCTGTTACTGGCAAATCATTCAGACAATCATTTTGTAATATCTTTTGCAGATGCAGTAAGATTTTCTTCTTTATTCCCTTCAGTCAATAAACTAGTGCCATCTGCAAACGTTACTGGTTCGGGATCCCTAATGTGCAATGGGAAATCATTAATGTACACAAAAATAGAAAGAGAACTAAAATGGAGCCGTGTGGAACACCATGACTTAGTCCACATGGTTCTGAAAGGTGTAACTGGAGTTCATTTCCTTTCCTTTCATGTACTTAATTTCAGTTACCTGAGAGCAATATTCCAAATATGATTTAATCCACTGATTTGGCACACCTCTTACAACATACTCACTTCATGTACACTGAAACCAATCTCCAGAAGAACTGAGACAGCTTCAATGTGAACTTATGTCTTCCATGACACTTATAATTTGTGTGTGACATGATTTTAAAGTATAAGTTCCATACATTTAGACATTATTTTTGTAGTGCCTTTTTGTTGTGAAATGGGAGTAATCTCATTTATTCTGCAAAAACATCAAAAAGGATACAATTTTACACCAATCATATCATAGTCTTATTAAGCCTCAGTAGACATTGCCTTACTTGTGCTTTACATTCCAATTAATTCTGTCAGAAGGTTGTTACCTAAAATATGAGTAAAGATGTATGTACCACTACTTTTGCAGGATATTAATATTGATGAAGTGATATGCAGTTTAACTGGAAACTGAAGGAGATCAAGAGACAATTGCAAGAAGTAGTTCCATATTTATAAGAAACTAGTATTAACAGAATACAAAACTGTATCTTAATACTACAATAACGAAAATTTTATGTTGTAAACAATCAACAGAAGTGAAGAAAAACAACCACTCACTTGCACAGAAGTTTAACAACAGAAGGGACAATGAATGAAATATTTAGAAAAACTGAGAATCACTTCTTGGTAAATGGCCTATTACTTAACTTAGAAAAAGCTAAGTTCATTCAGTTCTGAAAGTGGCACTATATATTGCCATCAATAACAGTAAAGCAAGGGGGTTGGTGGTGTGGAGGGGGTGGGGGGGGGGGGAAGAAGATGTCTAAACACAGAATGTTCAAAATTCCTGCAAGTGTATGTTGATGAGAACTGGAAGTCATTTATTATACCTCTTATGAAATTCTTGAGTTCAGAGATACCTTCTCTGCATGTAATTGCTCACACTTTGTACTTCCATTTATTAATAGCATAAGGGATATTTCTACATGCAGATGCAAATTATTCATTGCACAGGAACATACTGTACGGATAATATCTGCCGTCCATCCTCATACTTCATGTTTGCATCTGCTTAAGGAATTATGCATACTGACAACAGCCTCCTGGTACATTCAGTCTCTGGTTATGTTTGTTGTAAGAACAGGAGCAAAGTATTCAACCAAAAAAATATTTGACAACCACCATTGTGAGGTAAAGGTTGTGGCAAATTATGCATCTTAGAAACAAATCAGAGTTGTTTCTATTTGACAGCTACTGCTCTTTACATGTATTTATGAACAGAATAAATGTCTTATGTGGTTGGCTTACATTATTAAATTTTATAGTTAAATTAAATTAAAGTAAAAATTTAATTAAAATGTAGTCATACTGTCACAAAGGAAATGTATTTTGATCTATGAATTTCAGATAGTGTGTTCATAACCATTTTCTGAAACATTATATATCAAGAAATATGCCATGAAAACATGAAGATAAAAAATGTATATTATTTGTAAACCTACTGGCACATTGCGCAACATACCAAATTGTCATAAATATGATTGATGAAACATGCAAATAAATAACTGTGCATGCAGAATCGAACAACGGAAAATTCAGGATGGAATGCAACAACACAGTGGAACTTCAGTTTTACATTCTGCAGTTTTACATTTTTTGCAATGCTACACCACAAATTCTTTGCCCCTGTGAAAAACCCATAGGAACAATGCTGAAAATTCCCCAATTTTACATTTCTTCCTGGTAATGTTTACCTTGATTCTAAGTTCTTACTCATCACCTTGCTTGATATCGCCCTGTTTTCTTCCTATTGACATTTGATGTGTCTGAACAAGTTACAAGTGGCTCAAAAGACAAATGGTTTGCGCCACAGGTGGTAGTGTAATTAAGGGAATAGTTTAGGCCATTTTGGAGAGAGGAAATGTGAGAAAGTAAATGCTGGCATAAGCCACAATCGGTGTTGCCAACACAACTTTCAACATTTAGCTTCACCATGCAATTATGGTGCAACTACTGCTAGTTTGCCGCAATAATGGAGAAACAGTTGGCACAAAGTGTCCCAGACCAAGCCAATGCCTGACGAAGAGGCACAGCCACCACCATTTCTTGTACCACTTATAACTTAGTCTCATCTTTTTGTACGTATTTCCGATGTGCTATATTCAGCAACAATATCGATTGTTAACATTTTAAATTCAAACACTGAGTCTCAAAGAATATGCTTGGTCATAATCGGGGAAACATAGCCCATTTCTGGCTTGTGAATTCTTATTGGCTGGCAACTTGTTAAGTCACCCAATAGTCAGTGCAGCCACCAGAGCACGCTAACACACATAAAATGAGCTCACCTCCTCGATGTGTGGAGAGTGGGAGTTGCCCTTCAGTGATGAGAGTGCAGGTATGAGTGAAAGCACTTTTTGAAGTGGTGAAGATATACTTTTTGTGCAGATGATGTGATATGACAGAGACGTCACATGGAAACAGAACAACGGTTTTGTGATAGTACTCTTTTAAGACTTCCATGTTCAAATCTATCAATGCAACAACTACTTACCCATGTATATACGTTGCACCTCACACCCCCCACACTGTAGATTGTAAAAATTGGCAGCAATGATAGAGGACGTGAAGCAAACTATAGCACCTAAGCTTTCTTTCCAATTTGCATTTTACACAGTGTACAGAAATTCACTGAGCTGACTTCTAATAAGCTTGTGACGTCATATGGAGAAGTAAACTCATTTGTCATGTCTCTGTTTCTCTCATCAAGCCTAAAATAGCACTTAAACGGTGGTGAGCATATAACAGTAATGGTGGCAAAGTACGTTATTAAGCAGATGTTCGCATTTATGCTTATGGTTTAACCACTTAGCACTGTGATGTTTGAGATTTAATGCAACATGTGCATCAATTTTTACTTTTTTCTGGGTGAGCATAGAGGATGATTTCTCAAAAATGCATGTTTTGAATGTATAATTTGAAGTCATAGCATGTCAGAAAACAGCTCAGTTACCTTGTATATAATTTCAATTTTTTGATGAGTTTTTATGTGACGTTACACATCTGCGCAGATGTTAATTATGTGAAAGGCAACAAGACAAGTTAACTTTAAGTCTAATGCTTATCAAAATGATGACCTTTGATTCATAGTGTATTGTTTTTGCTCAGTCTTCCTGAGATCCTTTTACAAAGTTTATTTCAGGATCCATATTTCTTTTATGGCAGCTATACCTGCTTGTGGCTCATAGCTTTAACAACTTTCTTCTCAAACAGCGTCCTAAATATGGAAAATTTTTCTTTGTAGTTATTCTTCTGGCATTCCCAAAGCTGGGTTTATAGGCCGTAGCACCCTGGCTCAGATACTTCCCAGTGCTCCCCTCTCCTCCCTTACCTACAGTTTATTTTTTTACTTTTGCTGTTTTTATTTTTCTCACTTTTTACACTGCCCTGGAAAATTAAATTTTCATGTTGCAAAAAACTGTAGTCAGTAATGGAATCACTTAAAGGAAACAAGTCATTAATTGCACACTTTTACCTCAATTGGTACCTTCCTTGTTTCATTCAGTAGTTCATTTCATGTTTTGTATACTAATTAGTATCTTCATGCCTCTCACAGTGTTTGATAGATTACTTTTTAAAAATAATATTAGCTAACATGCACAACAGTGACAAATGACAACAAAAGCAGTTTGTACATAAACCAATGCAAAGCACAAGGATACAGCTGTTGTGACCTGTGACATTAACAATAGCCCTCCAACTGTTCTCAGTGATGAACCAGATGCCACTCTAGTGACAGTGCTGCTGGTTGGCCTTTCATGTTTTCAAATAAAATCGAAATTTTTTTACGTGTGATGAAGCCTACTGAAACTAAAAGTGCCAATCAAGGTCCCATAGCACTCCCATTTTTCTCTACATCCTTGCCTGACAGGTCTACCTGGCCTGTGCATAAACTTGGCTCTCAGTACTGCCAAGATCAGCTGTTGATATTTCCTTGTGGCTTCAGGTTTTTCTCTCTTACTTGGTCTATTAGCATACCTAGGTACTTCTTATACTCATTGTCTTCTGTAGGCTTCATGATAATCACTTTGCTCACTGCAGTCTTATCTCTTACAACTGTTTCCTTTTCTCTATTTTTCACCTTTCCCTCTACTTGTACCTCATTTTTGTTTACCATTCTTTTGTCTATTAATAAATGCAGTCAAATAATTATCCATGATTGGTTGGTATCTCTGCATCCATTATATTGAAAGTGATATGTTATAAATAATATATTTCTCTTTATTAAAGAGTGTCTCTTCATACCATGGACCAGCTATTGGTGAGGAAGAGGATGAAGAGGCACCTGATATGATAGAAGCCACAACCAAAGGAGTTGTGAAAACATCACCATACATTGGCTACTTCAGATCAGGAACCAACTACTTTGTCATACTTTTGATGCTCATCTTGTTTGCATTGGCTCAGATACTGGCTAGTGGATCTGACTACTATGTGTCATATTGGTAAGTTTATGTATCCACCAAGTTTATGCTACCTTAAAGAAGGAGATTTAATTATGTGTAATGAACATTAGAAATTAAGTTTCCTTTTTTCATTATTTGTAATTACTGAATTAGTTGTTGGTATTCTTAGTGGATAATGATTTATTGTTGCAAGTTATATACTGATATCATTGACACACACCAAGTAGCATGCAACATCTCCTTTTCTCATGATGATGTGGCTGTGCATTACAGCATGGACTACAACAAGTCAGTGAAAGCATTGGGGAGCAGTTCTGTTCCATGCCTCATGGATATTGGTTAGAGTTGACTCCAAGGCATGCAAATCTTGCTCAGGGCCAAGCCTAATGTACTTGATGGCACTGATGTCAGATGACATGTGCTGCCACAAATTGCTTTCACTGGGTGGTGTAGTGTCATCACAAGTCACCTGCAGGATGTTGTAAGAGAATAAATGGAAGCAAATTACTAGACAGTGAATTCCTGGCTAAGAGACTATGGCAGATATGTCATCTGCCTCATTGTATCCTTTTGATTAAATACTACAGGAGAATACCTCTGCCACATACCTTAATGGTGTCCTGTTGATAAGCAGCCTCATGTGCTTGTGATGTTGTCACACCCTGCAGTAACATATAACTGTGTGTTCTGTGACCTGTCAGTTCAAGCAAATTATGTAAAACCTCCAAGATCGGCAATGTTTTACAGTAGCTCAAAGTTTACTGCAAGTGTCAATGCAAAATGTTTTTAATAGTTTCCTCAATTAAACTCTGTCTTGAAATCTGGCAGAAAATCCAAAGAGATTCTGGTGGTATTTAATGTATACCAGTGACAAGATACAATCAGAACCTTCACTGCATGATGTGAATAATAATTTTATCAATGACAGTGTCACTAAAACACAGTTTCTAAACACGGCTTTTCAAAATTCCTTCACCAATGAAGATGCAATAAATATTCCTGAATTCAATTCAATAACAGCTGGCAATATCAGTAACTTAGAAGTAAACACCCTCAGTGTAACACATATGCATGGACATACTGTTATCTTTTAAATATGTTATTGTGATGCTGCAACTTCAGACTGATGTATATTGATGAAGTAGCTCCATTTTTGGCAAATCATATAAAACAGCTTGCTTGATGAAAGATCTGCACCAGAGAAAGTTGTGTGGTCAGCCATAGCACAATAAATCATTTTGCAATTTATTCTGATTTTCTGGTGACTTTAGTAAACAATAGATGAGTGCATCATCTGCAACCAATCTAAGAGGGCTCCTCGGATTGTCTCCTATGCCATTTGTTAGGAGCAGGAGCAACAGAGGCTCTGTAACAGTTCCTTGGGGAATGTCAGATATTGCTTCAGCCTCACTCAGTGACTTCCCATCATTTACTATGAACTGTGACCTTTCTGACAGGAAATCATGAATGAAGTCATGCAACTGACATGGTGCTCCATAGGAACACAATCTGATTAGAAGCCACAAATGTGAAATGATCTCAAACACATTCTGTAAATCTAGAAATATGGAACTTCAAGTATTCTGCTTATAGCACTAGCACTTCATGTGAATAAAAAGCCAGTTGTGTTTCACAAGAATGGTATTTTCTGAATCTGTGCTATATTGTAGCAAATCATTTTCTTTGAGGCATGTCATAATGTTTGAACACAGTATATGTTCCAAAATACTACTGCAAATCAGTGTCAGTGATTGGGTGTATAATTCAGCAGATTACTTTCAATTGCATACTTTTGTATCAGTACTGTATGTGCAAATTTCCGGTCATTAGGCTTATATGTTTTGTAGAGGATCAGTGAAGTTAGATTCTGGGAGCAGAAAGGAGATGGGTGTGGAGCAGAAAGCAGGTGGAGGTTGAGGCCAGGAGGATGTTTTGGAAGGATATCTCTCATCTACAAGGTCTATGAGAAAAGTAATGAGACAGACAACACTGCAAATGATCTAGCAACATTGTGGTCTTCTACATGTGTAGACCAGTGTGTTCATCCCTTTAAGATGCTCAGTCCAAGTTACAGCTCCGTACAGCCATCACATGATTTTGGAGAGTGACATCAGTGCAGTTCTGTCTTTGTTACGTGTTATTAAAATGGAACAGCAGAATTTAGAGCAACATTATGCCATCACATTTTGTGCAAAACTTGGGAAATCCATGAGTGTGACATTTGAAGAGTTGAAACAGGCCTGTGGGAAACATTCCTTGTCAAGAGCACAAGTTTCCGCTGGCACAAATTATTTTTGGGAGCCTGAGAATATGTTGAAGATGAACCTTGCTCAGGGAGACATACAACTACAAAAACCAGTGAAAATGTCAAACATGTGCATGCTCTTGTGAGGCTGTTCCTTCAGGACAAACTGTCAACCAAGTGTTTTACAAAGATGTCCTTGAAAGGCCCAGGAAAAGGGTGAATCAAGTGAGACAGGACATTGCAGGCAAATGAATGCTGCATCATAACAGTATCTTATGTCACACAGCCACTTCCATCTGGAATTTTTTACCTCAAAAGGCATTTCTGTTCTACAGATAAAAAATCTGTCTGAAGCATATACAAGGTGCGTGAGGAAAGTAATGACTTTTCTCACACAACTTGCATATACTTCAGGAAAGCTTGGAGGGGGGGGGGGGGGGGGGGAGGCGGGTTCAAATGGCATGGGTTGTGAAGAAGCCCCTAAAATTAAGGATGATGTGCTCAGTAGTGTGCCCCACCCCTGGGTGGACATTTCTGTTCTTGGCCACAGTTTGGCCAACGGCCATTTAGTTGGATGCACAGCTTGTTGGTAATAATGTCCACATAAAATGATATAGAGAAATTACAGTAGTGCTGGTGTATGCTATGGCTGCTTTCGGAGGTGATCCTGCCTCCAGTGGGATAGGGTAAGCCTGTCACAAAACTGTGTAAGTTGTGCTTGGTGACTTCATCAGACAGTTCTTGCACCTGGATATTCCTCTTGGATTTGACTCCTGTTGGGGTTGGTGGGAGGGTTATGCATGTGTGATGATATAGCATGGGAAATCTGCCTGTGGACTACGTTTAGGGTATAGTGCCTGTTTGTGAAGGCCATAGTAAGACCTCTGGCATACTGGGCAAGGGAATCCTTGTCAGTGCAGAAGTACTGTCCTTCAGTGACCAGATATATGGAACTGATTTTTTGTATGTAGAAGATGACAGCTGTCAAAATAAGTCCACATGTGTCACATGGATGGGAAGACACTGCATAATAAATAAATAATTTTCCTATATTTAATCTCGCCTAAGACAAAGAGTCCTTGCAGGTAATTCAAGATCTACCAAAGACCATGTTATTCTTCATTTGAATAAAATAATGTCAGAAAAGTACAAATAAGCCACTATAAACAGTCTTTATTGTCATTCTGACATATACACATTTTCATGTAGCAGCTGGAAATCTCAGTTTTTCAGGGAAATGAAAATGCCTATTTTACTTATCTTCAGCTTTTTCTTGGTGTTCTGTTTGGGAAAAGTCTTCAGTTCTTTCTGGTTTCATAGACCATTTTTTCTCCAAATTAGGGTTTCACAATATGTCCTTTTTTGGTCTGCTCTTTCTTATTTTTCATGTATTACCTCTTTTTCTTTTCGAATCTTTTGTTTCTTTAGTTTACCTTCACTTTATTTACATTGCTGTAAACATAAAAGAGATAGTGTTTTAATCTTCAATATTCTAGACAGAGCAGTCAACTGAAAAGTTACTCTTCTCAGGTTACTATGTTGATATATAAGTTCTGCTGTCGTTTTCATCTTATTAACGGTCTGGAATTTTTTTCAATTAAAACAAACATCTTCTACCTTTTGAATTATTTAAAAGATAACTTTTGCACAGCAATAAAAAAAAAACTGCAGTTCACATTACAACAGTAAGAAACAAATACAATCTGTTGAACACTGACTGACAGAAACATGATGCCAAGAAAATATGAGAACAACTTGGATATTTTAGTGCACCTGCATAACCAGAGATATACACTGAACTACTTGCAGAGAAGTCCAAATCTGATCTGTGTCAGTGACTGACGTCTGGTGCATCTTCTATAATATTTATAACCTATGTATGTGCACCAGAAAAATTGTGGAAATCTCCATTGTCATATTAATTATTATACTGACATCCAGTTTTCCTATTAGTGAAAATTTAGACTAAATCATATCTTTTCACTTGTAGAAAAATCCAAGAACAAAAATGGTTTCAAGAGATATGTTAAATAATCACAAATTAATGATCAAAGCTTCCAAAATATTACATATGTTAAACATAGTTTATATTTGGCATGTAAGTGATTTTACATCGAATAAAAATGTTTTTTTGGAGTGAGTTACAAAAGTCGTTTAGACAATGAATAATAAATGTTAGCTGGGAGCAACCAAAGTAAAATTTCATGGTTTATGTGACATGTGCTATATTTTGAACAAATTGAATTATGGAAAGCTACACTGTTGTCTAAAAACATTTGTCTTGGAAATTACATTCCCACACATATTTATCTGTTTGAAAGTGAAACTGAGAGAATGACCAGTTTTCTGGAATATCATGCTTATGAGCTGTAACTTTGAAAAATGTTCTCGTTAATGACAAATAAATAAGCAAAATATTATTGCTGAAAATACTCCAGTGTATTTATTGTGTATTTCAGAGTGAAAATGGCATCAAAAAATTCAAACATAACAGCAGTAGCAAGATGTTCATTTTTATCCAATTGGCCTAATATTGGTATATTATAAGCTGCAAAAATGACTTTTTTAACATATCATTTTATCATTAAGCTTCAAAACTGCTTCTCTCATATTGTGTCTGGCATATAATGTAATGTAAATTATAAAATGTAATTTGTTCCTTTAATTTGAAGGAATTTTCTAATTATAGGAATTCAATCTTGTTGGCAGGACTACTCAGGAAGAAAAAAGGAAACTACATATGTTGCCAGATAATAAAGAATTTTATAATGTGAGTGAAGCTTCTCAGGATGAAATAATTATTCACAGTAATGGAACAGCCCACACAGGAAATCATGATGAACTGCTGACCACAGAAAATTACATCTCCCTGTATGTTGGGATTATTGTTGCTTTGCTTGTGACAGCATTCACACGTTCACTTGCCTTCTACAAAATCTGTGTCACTTGTTCAAAAAACCTTCACAACAAGATGTTCACTAATCTTATGAAGGCCCCAATGAGATTCTTCCATACAAATCCATCAGGTACGTAAAAATAAAAAACACGTAGTAACAACAACAACAACAACAACAACAACAATAATAATAATAATAATAATGAATATATTGTATTGACTACTAAGTAGTACTGTTCCTGACTGCTATTTTCATTATACATTGACTGGCTCTTTTGAGGGACAAACACAAAGTCGTAGTTAGTGACAGGTAAAATGGCTGCCAGGGTGCTTTAATATTGTTAGTGTTTAGTGTTGTTCCCAGGCCTCATAGGGTACATAAGGGTCATGAAGAGTGTCAGATATTGAGTGTTCTCTGTGAAGAATGTGGAGATGCTGTTGTATTTGTGTGAGACAACTCTGTCAACACCGGGTAATATTTGAGTGTGGCCTCATTGTGGATCTCCATGTGACCAGCTGGTTGAATTGTGCAATATCCAGATTTGTGGGTGCATTTTCAGACATGACAGTACCCCGATGTTAGACTGCGTGGGAGTGTAAGGGCATGTACACTTGTCCTGAACGTTGTGGTTGACCATCTCTGATCATCATAAGGGAGTATCACCATATTGTCCACCAAGCATGCTGTAACCCCGTCACATCTGTACCTGCCAAGCAAAGGAGTTGCTGCAACATTCTGTATCATCCTGCACCTCTGATTGGAGATAGGGAGCAGCCAGATAGGGAAATACTATACCACCACAGCTGCATTTGGTGTGGTGTCATGACTGGAAAGTATGGACTGCTGATGAATGGTAACACATTGTGCTCAGTGATGAATCGTAGTTCTGCTCTACTCTATATGACAGTTTCAGTGAGTATAGTGATGACTTGGAGAGAGGTGCCCTTCTTCCATTGTTTTGGGGAGGCTCAGCAGTGTTACTTCTGATGACAGGCTGTTAGGAACCATTGGGTATGGCTTCAGGCCACAGCTTGCAGTGAGTGAGGGAACCCTGATGCCACAACGGTATGTCATGGACCCATTGCCTCCTCATGTGTTACCTCTCTTATGATAGTATTGTGGTGCCATTGCTCAACAGGACAAACCTTGTCCACACAAGGCACATATCTCCTTGAAGCCTCTGTGTGATGTTGAGGTTTCTCCCATAGCCAGCAAGGCCCCCAGATCTGTCCCGTTAGACATCTGTGGGACTAGTTCGGACATTCCTAGGTATCCAGTATCCAGGATATTAAGGACCAGTTAAAAGTGTTGTGTGCCAGCTTGGCTCAGTAGATAATACAAAAGCTTTATGATACCATCCCAACTGTGCATGCATCTAGGCCAGTGGGGATACCTCATATTGGTAAGTGGGTCATCCAGACAAGTTCTTCATAAATTTTACTGAAATAACATCGCTTACCCTTGATCAATGAACATCTACATGGATACTCTGCAAATCACACTTAAGTACCTGGCAGGGGGTTTACTGAACCACCTTCACAATAATTATCTCTTTTTCCAATCTCACCTCAAAGAGTGCGTAGAAAAAATGAACACCTATACCTTTCTGTTTGAGCTCTAATTTCCTTTATTTTATTATGATGATAATTCCTCCCTGTGTAGGTTAGCATCAACAATATATTTTCACATTTGGAGGAGAAAGTTGGTGATTGAAATTCTGTAGGAAGATTCCACTGCAACAAAAAAATGCCTTTGTTTTAATGATGACCACCTCAAATCCTGTATCATGTCAGTGACACTCTTTGCCTATTTCATGATAATACAAAATGTGCTGCTCTTCTCTGAACTTTTGCAATGTACTCTGATAATCTTACCTGGTACAGATCTCAGACTGTGCAGCAGAACTCCAGAAGAGGACAGAAACATAGTGTAGGCAATCTCTTTAGTAGATCTTCTACATTTTCTAAGTGATCTGCCAATAAAAGACAGTCTTTGGTTTGCCTTTCCCACAGCATCTTTATGTGTTCTTTCCAATTTAAGTTGTTTGTAATTGCAATCCCTAGGTATTTACTTGAATTTACAACCTTTAGATTTGACTGATTTATCCTGTAACCAAAATTTAACAGATTCCTTTTAGCACTCCTGTGGATGAGCTCACACTTCTCACTATTTAGGGTCAACTGCCAATTTTTGCACCATACAGATACCTTTTTTAAATGATTTTGCAATTTGTTTTGATCTTCTGATGAGTTTACTAGATTACTAGATGATAAATGACAGCGTCATCTGTGAACAACCTAAGGCAGCTGCTCATATTGTCTCCTAAATCACTTATATAGATAAGGAACAGCAGAGGGCCTATAATGCTACTGTGGGGAATGCCAGAAATCATGCCTGTTTTACTTGAAGACGTTCCATCAGTTACTATGAACTGTGACCTACTTGACAGGAAATCATGAATCCAGCCACATAGCTCAGATAATATTCCATATGCATGCAATTTCAGTACAAGCTGCTTGTGTGGTACAGTGTTAAAAGCCTTCTGTGAATCTGGAATCAATTTGAAATCCCATGTGAAAAGCACTCAGCACTTTGTGTGAGTGAAGAGTTAGGTGTGTTTCACAAGAACAATGTTTTCTAAATCTGTGTTGACTGTGTGTCAATAGACCATTCTGTTTAAGGTAATTCATAATGCTCAAACACAATATATTTTCCAAAGTTCACTCCATATCGACATTAAGTTTCATTTCATTTCCTCTTCCATTTCTGGGTGCTTTGCTTTTTCTTTGTCTGGCAGTGCATATTGTGTTGTAGTTTTGGTAACACATCAATACTGCCAATGACTGTATGAATATCCAGGGAACCCATCAGCTTTCCTTCCATAATACTGCAGTAATTCCCCAGCTTCATTGGACACATGAAAAGAAGGAACAGGAACATACATTCTGTTCATTATAGTAAATATGTTGAGCCATTTCTCCTGTAAAGTAATTTTCTGGTCCATTTATTGCATAAAGGGGTTACACATAGTGTAGTAGTGTAGCAATGAATATTGTCATAAACATGACTAGTATAATTCTTAAAGATATCCTAAGAAATCACAATAATGTTGATTCAAATGTGCAGGTCAGTAGAACACTGTCAGGTGTTGATTCTTTTGATTCTTTGTGGGGTGAGATCAACATAAAGTCAACAGTAAAGTGATTGAGCAGCTTCATGTGGAAACCCAGATAATAAAATTTATACAATGCCGGTTCTATTAAGGTGACACTTCCAAAATGAAGAATGTCTCCAGGAGTTCTCTAACTGGGACTCCAAAGCCCTCTCTTATGTTCCAGTGTAGGCGTTGCATACAATTGGAATTTTCTGGTTCCATGGAGAGAACTGGAGACCATTGGTGTGCCTTCCAGTGACGCAATAGTCCCTTGATCATTGACCTGTAAGAGAGACGTGGGGATATCAGATCCTGTGGATGGATGAGACAGTGCTGCTGATAGCCACAGCTGTGATGGTGTACATCGATGACAACTAATGCAACTGGAGGAGTACTGGCAATGGGAATGTCAGTGGCTGTGGTACGGGTGATGGCTGTCATCAAAGCAGGATGATATTTGGATGTGACAGTGGCAGAGATGTTGTGGCAGTCAAGGACAAACATCAAGCCATTGTGGAACTGTACTAACCTGGTGATGTTGCCATAAATACTCAGTGGCACAAGATGGAATGAATTTTCCTACTCTGAAAAGCTTTGATTGTTCATCACAAAGTTGAACAACATTCAAATACCATTGATTTCAGTTGAATATATTTTCACTTATATTTGTATTAAAGCACACTTCAGCAATTATCATTTCACAAACAACCCTCTTTATATTTTTAACTGTTTGACAGCCAGAATATGATTATTAATGATATTCTGATCAGTCCAGTTTCCTTCAAATGAGTACTAAGACAGCAAGTTTGTTATAAGCCATAATAAGGTCCTTACAATGACAATGTGTCTTATACATATTCTCATATTGGTAAAGTAAAGTTTTATGGTATAAAAAGCTGGGAGACCCTGATGGGTATGTTCAGCTGCCTGAATGGAAATTTGTTTTCCATACTTTGTGGCCAAAGGCAACTTTCTTTCAAAAAGTGTAATGTGTTGTGTGTTGTTTAAGTGTAAATGTTAAATGTAGGTAACTGTAATTCATGTGTGTGTAGTGTGGTGTCATGTATGTGGTGGATGATAATTAGGGCACATACACTACTACTCTCGATACATAGACTACTCAATCTGATGGATGGATCACCATCAGTGTCACAAGCCCTCACTTCATGAGAAACTGGGAAGCAGTTTGAAATTTAATCCAGGACATTGGTATTGAGATTGGTGATTAGGGGCTAGACGCAATCATCCATCCTGTCCCCTCTGCTGTGTAGGCAAAGCAGGAAATTGCCTACACTGCTTGGTGTACATGGAAGGGCACCCATCCAAATACTGGCCATGCTTGACAGTGTCCATCTTCAGTGATCTGATGAGAACTAGTTTATCCACCACAGCATGGCCATTGACATTCTCATGTTGAAGTCAGATGAAAGCTGAATGTAACTGCTTTTTACATTTTGTTCTTTTCTTATTATCAGTCCTTCAGACTGAAATATGATTCAAATTATCTCTAGGCACTATTCTTTTTGCAAATAATGGTGTTGGAAGTATTCCCAGTCATGTAATTTTATTACATAGATGTCACTGTCTTGATTGCCATACACAAAACAGTTTCTTCTTGGTAATTACTTGAAGTGACATAGAGATGCTAGCTGGATGATAGCTAGCCACCAACTTTTATACAGAGATGTTAATGCAGATTCCATCACAGAGATATTATCTGGCTGATAGCTAAGCATGAACTCTCAGAAGTTTACAAAAGACACTGTTCACTGATATTGGCAGACTGTGACACAAAGTAGTGCGAGCAGAGCAAATGTTACTCACTAAATGATGGATTCATTGAACGAGAGATGTATAAACACAGGCATATGGATAATTGATGAAAACCGTAACAATATTTTACATAACAACAACATAAGGGTATCATGCTATTGAGTCACACAATAATTTTCATTAACTGTATGTTAAATAATTGCAAAGTTGCTTCTAAGGTTCTTTGGTGTACCACCGGAAACTGTCATCGAAGGTCTATGATATTTTGGTGAAGCACTGTTCTGCCATCGTCAGGTTGTACTGATGGAATGGGGGGCCTTTAGTGCACTCCTGATATGTATACCTGTGGTTTCAGAGTTCTGGCCTTGCAGGCTCCGTGCCGTGCTCGGTGGTGAGGGGACATGCAGCTGCAGAGCCTATAACACAGCAGGAAGAATACTTTAAACACCCAAGTACCTTCATTGTAAGATTGTCATGTTTTCACTTAATTACTGTTGTTTTAGACTTCACTAACAGATTCATATGCAAGAAACTCACATGCTGTCCCTCTGATTGTCCATGTTGAACCTGAAACTATTTTTAAGTGACTTATTGCTTGCAGACAGCAGCCTCCTCACAAATACTAGTTGTTGATGAGTGTGTCATTCTAGATTTCTCATATAGTCTTTTAACATTCTTTACTGCATCCTTTAGATTTATTTTTCAGTTTGACGTCAAACTCAATAATTGTTTCAGGACGTATACTAAACCGATTCTCAAAAGATATGGGTGCTGTAGATGAGATTCTTCCCAAGTCATTGTTGGAAGCTATTCAGGTCAGTATTTTATGAATAATATTCTTGTGTACTGGCATGATTAAATAAACATAATAAATACGGCATCAGTAAATAACACTAACATTGAGAATGTAAGACTGTTAAAAAACAAACACCAAGTAAAAAAAAGTTTTGCTATAAGAATCTCGAAGTTGTGATTACTTTTCAGTCTATCTTCAGTACAATTTATTTATTTTTTTGCAGTCTATCAAGACCAACTTTTGTAAACTATTCAGAAAGTTAATTAATTTAATATCATTACAGAACATTGACTTACAAATTACAGTTTGGGACAAGAACAAAAAACAATAGTGAGCTTCCTCTGGTTATCTCTGGTACTACCATAGAAAGCAATGAGCTATTGGATTCCCACTCGAGAAAACAGAAGGGGCATTCATTTCGCCAGCTTAGAATTAATTAATCCATGAAGTAAATTGAAGGAGTAGTGCTTATCCTGCAATTATCTACAGTGCTATCAAAGGATACAACAAAGAAATGGATGAGATAGTCATTTGACAAAAGGCAGTGAATAGACAGTGACACTCTGTGTTGTAATATGCTTTACATGTCATTCAGAGAGCATAGGATGTCAAAGTTTATATAGATTCATGGATTCCTCCTTCCCCTCTCTCTGCCCATCTCCTTGTCTTCCCTTTCTCTGTCCATCTCCTACTTTTCCCTCTCTTTCTGTCCATCTCCCCTCCCCCCCCCCCTTTCTCTCTGCATCACCATGTTATCACCCCCACCTCAATAGGAAATTGGTGCTTAATAACTCCACAGTATTTGTTTCCAGATAGCAAATAGTATGTGTACCAAGTTTGAGTGAAATCAATCCAAGGGTTTACAAGGAGCTTTTTACTCCTATGGCTTCACTCGCATATGCACATGTCACATAAATTTAACATATTCCACAAATATTTAACCTATATCGAACTTTGCCCTGTAGTTCTGTTTTCATGTATCTCAGTGTTTATTTACATCATATTTCATGAGCTATGTGTCATACAACATAATTTTGGAGTTACATTTTTCTGTGAAATGTCGGCAAATAGAGTTAATAGTAAAGAAGTAATAAATTAAAATGTCATGCATGATGCATAAATTTTATTGCATGAACAGTGAAAATGTAGTAGGCACTAAACTAATTTACTTTCACCATTTTGTGGGGTTGCCGGCCGGAGTGGCCGAGCGGTTAAAGGCGCTACAGTCTGGAACCGCACGACCGCTACGGTCGCAGGTTCGAATCCTGCCTCGGGCATGGATGTGTGTGATGTCCTTAGGTTAGTTAGGTTTAAGTAGTTCTAAGTTCTAGGGGACTTATGACCACAGCAGTGAGTCCCATAGTGCGCAGAGCCATTTTTTTTTTTTTGTTTTTTGTGGGGTTGTCAGTGAGAAAAAGTTTGAAATTATTTGTAAAATTCGTTGCAAGTCACTAAGTGTTCTCATTCTCAAATACTGGTGAATACAGAGAGAGAGAGAGAGAGAGAGACAGAGAGAGAGAGAGAGAGAGATGATGATGAGACTTACCAAACAAAAGCACTGGCAGGTTGATAGACACACAAACAAACACAAACATACACACAAAATTCTAGCTTTCGCAACCAACGGCTGCTTCGTCAGGAAAGAGGGAAGGAGAGGGAAAGACGAAAAGATGTGGGTTTTAAGGGAGAGGGTAAGGAGTCATTCCAATCCCAGGAGCGGAAAGACTTACCTTAAGGGGAAAAAAGGACGGGTATACACTCGCACACACACACATATCCATCCGCACATACACAGACACAAGCAGACATTCGTAAAGACAAGACTTAACTGATGAAATTGTAAACGATGTTTTTCAGAAAATCATTAAGTGGTTCTCTGCAAATGGGCTCTCATTAAACTTTGACAAAACACAGTATATACAGTTCCACACAGTAAATGGAATGACACCATTAATAAATATTGCCTTCGATCAGAAATTGGTAGCTAAGGTAGAATATTCAAAATTTATAGGTGTATGCATTGATGAGGGGTTGAACTGGAAAAAACACACTGAAGATCTGCTGAGACATTTGTATTCAGCTACTTATGCTATTAGGGTCATTGCAAATTTTGCCAATATACATCTCAGTAAATTAACTTACCATGCCTATTTTCATTCTCTGCTTTCGTATGGCATCATATTCTGGGGTAACTCATCATTGAGTAAAAGAGTATTCATTGCACAAAAGCATGTAATCAGAATAATTGCTGGAGGTCATCCAAGATCATCTTGCAGACACTTATTTAAAGAGCCAGGGATCTTCACTGTAACTTCACAATATATATATATATATATATATATATATATATATATATATATTCACTTATGAAATTTGTTATTAAGAATCTGAACAAATTCAAAAAGTAATAGCAGTGTACATGGCTACAACACTAGGAGAAAGGATGATCTTCACTACTCAAGATTAAATCTAACTTTGGCTCAGAAGGGGTTAAATTATGCTGCCACAAAAGTCTTTGGTCACTCACCTAATAGCATCAAAAGTTTGACAGATAGTCATATAGCATTTAAAAGGAAATTAAAAGAATTTCTGAATGGCAACCCCTTCTACCCATTAGATGAATTTTTGGATATAGTAAGTGAGTAATTTCTCCACCCCCCATCCAAAAAAGAAAGAAAAAATATTAAGTGTCATGTAATATTTTGTATAATGTAAGATCTTGTATAGACTTCTTTTATTAACGTGACACGTTCCACATCATTACAAAGTGTCGTATTCATGATCTATGGAACAAGTACTACTAATCTAATCTGCAACATTTCAAATCATATGCGCTAATACAATCTTTAGTATATATGTAAATACACTTAACAAAAGTAATTTCAGTAAAAATAAATCTTTAAATTACTATAAAATCCAACATTATTCTAAATCCATTACATTAAAAACTGTTAATGCAAGTCTCAAGTAAACAGTAATACCCATTTCTGTTAAATGTGTGGCACTGGTTACTTAGAGCAGTGGTCAACAGACAAATCTGCATTTTATCTGTTAGAAACTGAACAAAACTGTTTCAAGAATGTCACTCAACAATTTTTTCTGCTATTTTATTGAAATTTATTATGCTTATGGGTCTACCCCTATGTGTCACTTCTGACTCCAACTTACTTATTTTTGTTTACTGTTTCAGGCATTGATGCTTGTGGTTGGAACATTGTTTGTATCTGTCTCTGTTAACTGGGTATATCTTATACCCATAATAATTATGGGATGTATATTTTGGTGTGTAAGGAAAGTTTATCTCAAATCTTCCAAGAATCTGAAACGACTGGAAGGAATGAGTAAGTTTAAAACAAAATTGTAAAATATATATCAAAATAGTTTAGATCTGTAGAAAAAGTTTTCATCAAGTTTGTGGAAAATGCTGCCTGTGTCACAGAGCAGCATTTTTCAGTATTTACATGAGAATTGCAACATAGGGAAAATATCATCTGTACAATGCTGCTTGCAAAATATGAATCAGTTTTTAAAATATATTATTATGAATTCCATGACACATTTATCAAATTCCAAGTGTAATCATAAAGTGAAAAAGGAAAGTAAAGTAAAATTTTTAACTATACAATTCAGGTGGAAGTAATTTAAACAAATCTGAGTTACTTGCACACAAAGTGCTGCACAGTAAGGACCAACAGTAAGCTGCTAAACATGTTGAAAGGCTTTAATTTTTCATTATTATCTACAGTATATAGATAGGATACTATTCTCAAGTGACTGGGATTTTCCCCCTGAAGATTCAAAAAGGTTATTATTTTGGTATTCCCTTTATCAATCCAGCAACCAAACAACTGTTACACAGCAAGGAAGTTACAACCATTGCCTTTCTGACTCCTTCACTCTCTTTAGACCCATGAAAAGTTAATTGATCAAATTTTATGGAATCGCTGTGTGTGTGTGTGTGTGTGTGTGTGTGTGTGTGTGTGTGTGTGTTTGAGATTATAAGTCTTAAGCTGTTAAAAGTATGAAGTAGAGAGTGTGAGAACTGTAAAAAGTATTTTGCACTTAACTTATATATTGTCATTTGTTATAAGTTCTTCATCCTCTTGGTACAGTCATCATAGCTTAATGTTCCCTCCATGCTAAATCTGCATATATTAAATCAGTAACACTAGGAATGTATTTTCTTTTCAAAATTGATTTATTTCACAATCTGCAGTTTCCACAATTTAACAGACTTCGTAACAAAAACTGATAACTTCCAACAGTCTTGTGCCAAAATGTGTACTGACCACTTCAGCCAGTTCAGTTACCGTACAACTTTGAGAGCTATTTTTTAATACTTAAAGAAGATGACTGTAATACTGTGGTTCAATACAAGCAACAGCTGAACAAGTCTATTGCAAACATGTGAACATATATTGAAAGGGAACAGCATCTCTGTCTGTACACAAGAGATGCAATAACTAATAATGGAGAGGTCGATGCTAATGAGTTCAGTCAGTTTGTCATACTAACTTCAACTTTGACTCCCTGTCATATGTAATGAGATGGAACAAACACCGTGATATTTTTGATCTTTTTGTGACCATAATGTGGATCCCTAAATGGCCTGAAATAACGTGGATCCCTATATGGCCTGCCATAACATCGAAGTTCCTCCTAGGACAGAAAGTAACTGACTGCAATGATATCATCACATATTTCTTTCACGGAAAGGTTAGATATTTGTTGTTATTGTCATTAACGGTGAGGTATTCGGTGCGCTTAGATTTGCACTGAAGGATGGCAAAAGTGTGTTTTACCATAATGAACTGATTTCTCTGTTTTAAAATATGTGTTTTCTGTTATTAATGATGCATATCTCAACATTGATCATCTTATACATGAATTCATAATGAATCATGTGATATATGGCCATTATGGTATCCTGTATCAATGAAATCCTTAAATGATGGGCAGAAAAGTGCACTAGAATGGTAAGGACATTTTGTCCAATGAGGATGGCTGTACTTCATACTGAAAGCAAAGCAGAGATGATGTTGGGTCCATCGTGCAAATCAATATGATAATCGCTGGCAATAGTGCTGTTTACATGGGCAATCAACAGATCATACCACTTCAGTCCTGCGTTTATTAAGGCTGTTAATGTGGTCGTTAATATTGTGCACCATAACTCATTCAAACCCATGAAATATGTTCACAAATATGTAGACAAAGTTAATAATCCAGCAGTATTTAATGTGATGAAAGGACATATAGTCATAAAGTTTGTTCGATACACTGTATTATAGTGATTTCATTTATGGTGTTCAAGGGATGTAGATTGCAGTAGTTATGCAGAAATGAACAGACTTGCATAAAATATACAAGTGTGAAGCACTGTATCAAACAAGTATTTTTCCTGACACTACTAAAACTGCATGCAGTGTTTGATATGCATAATGATTTAATAGTAGTAGTAGTAATAGTCATAGTCACAGTAGTGCAGTTGAATAACTGTTTCAAGTATTGACATGCCAGAGAAAATACAATCAAAATTATATTTTGTTTTACTAAAATATTAAAAATTAACTAGACTTCTTTCTAATAATTTTTTATTATTTATTCCACTTTTTCATCCAAGTGGGAGGAGAGCGGTTTGGATGATAACGCAACTATCTAAAGAGGGGTGGGAGGGGGTGACAGTACTGGCTGTGAGAGCCGAGATGTGTATGATGTTTAAGGTGAGTTGGCAAGGGGAAGGGGTCAGGCATGGAGGTACTTGCCACAGAGCCCCAGTGACTGTACCTACACCCCATTAGCTATCCTTATGCAAAATTTCAAGTCAAACCATTCTCTTCAAATAACTCTCCCTCCTTTCCCCTCTCCCACAATCTTTCTCTCTCTCTTCATTTTTATGTATTAGGATAGATTAGACAAATGACAAAAAAGATGGAAAAAAGAATAATGCTCTTACTGTTTCTATGTCAAGCTAATAAACAGTTTGTTACAGTACTTGAATGAAACTTTTTACCTAGTTTATTTTTCTTTCTACAGCTAAGAGTCCAGTATTTACACATGTAATAGCAACTCTGCAGGGTCTGACAACAATAAGAGCCTATAATGCTGAGGATATTCTCAAAGAAGAATTTGATAAACATCAGGTAACTCATATTTCCCATCTGACTTTTACTTGGAGAGGTTCTTTACAACTGCAATATATTAAATTAGCTGCAAGTCCACTTGACACAATTCCACATCACAGAAGCATGTTAAGACTAAAATGGAAAATGCTTTAGTTCCCATATTCAGTCCTAAATAGGGGCTGGGAATTTTTCATCATTTTAAAAGCCCCCTCCACCTTGACATAGCCAGCTGTCAAAGTAAGTGCTTCTCTGAGATCATTGGGTGTTACAGACTGCATCTCCTCTTTGACATTTAAAAAATTTGAAACTGTAATGCACATCTGTCAAAATGGTGCTGTTGTAAGATGTCATTGCTGCCTGTGTAGCAGAATGCAGCAGTTGGTTGGTGCCATCACTACTCAGTTGAAGAGATAATAAAAGATGAACTGGTAATTTGAGCAAGTGCAGTTCATCAATAGTGTTTTTGAGTAAACATAGCTCTTTGTTCACAGTAAAAAATCACATTAGATGAAATGTGCAACAGTAATCTGGAATAAGGAACCCTTTAATATATTGTAAGATCACTACACTGGGCAAATTTCTCTCAAGTAAAGCAAATAAAGAAGAATACAATTGCAAAAAATGTGAAAGTCCATTGTGATATGAGATAATAATTCATATCTGTATTAAACTAAATGAACATATTTTTATGAGTGAGGTGGCACAGTAGTTAGCACAGTGAACTCACATTCACGTGGACAATTCTTCCAACTTGCATCCAGACATCCAGATTTACGTTTTCCATGATTCCCTAAGTCGTCCCAGGCAAATGCTGGGATGGTTCCTTTGAATGGGCATGGCCAATTTCCCTCCTCATCCTTGACACAATCTGAGCTTGTGCTCTGTCTTTAATGATCTCAATATCAATGGGATGTTAAACCCAATCTTCTTTCCTCCTTCTATATTTTTACAGTGTATTCAAAACATCAAATTTCATTGTGGAGGTATCATGCATTTGTAATGCTATTTTTTGGTTTATTCAGGAACATATTACTGAAACACAGAAAGTGAAAATCACAAAAATTTATAAAACAACAGGGTACTGAAGAATCTTGAAAACACTACTATTTCACTTCTAGTAACAAGTAGTGCTTCAGGGAGGCCTTGACTCACCTTTCACACAAAGTGCTGAATGATAATAATAATAATGAAAAAGGTAGATTGTTATTCACCACTAGGGATGGAAAAAACTTTTCTTTTCAGAGATTGGATCAGAAATGGTCACTCACTGAAATTAACTAGCATGTTTTCATGACTCACCACTCACCATATACTCACAAAAATAAGTACAAAATTGCCACACTTTCTGGGTCATGACTCACTTAGAGCTGACTAATAGTTTCATCGAACTCCTCCACAATTATAGTGGTAACTGGTTGAGAAATGTTCTTCTTGAACAACCAAAGCTTTCATTTCTGCAATAACCTTCCTGTAGGAGCCCTGAAATGTTTTTTCATCTGTAAATCCTTGCCTTTTGTATTGGGGGTTCAGCAACATTGCCTGAGTATTCAATTTGTTGCTGGAGATAACCCCAAACTGCTCTGATAACCATTTAAGCAAATTATCAACCAATGACTCTGTTTCTTGAGAACATTCTTTACATTTGTCCTTAGAATATTTTAGTTGCTGTTCCATTAATCTTAGCAAGATTTTCAGTTTTGAAAGTGAGACTGTTTTTTACCTCATTGAAAACTTTCAAAATCTGTAAAATCTGTTGCATTATCTACCAATCTGTATCTTTTAAGTTTAAGATGATCATTTAAATTATGGGGCCTTTATTTAAAATAAATCTTTGCAACATTTCGTAAGTATAGTTCCATCTGTTTGGGATATCTTGTTCTACTTTCAGTCTGTTTATTTATTTATCTTTTATTTTTTTTAACTTTATTGCATTTCAGCAAATTCACTTAAAGCAAAGGGGCTCTTCATGAAAAACAAAACAGCTCTTTTGACTTCATCAATGGTTTTCTGTGTGGACTTTGGAATTGTGTGTTGCACAGTGAGATTTAAAGAATGTTCAAAGCATGGAATGTGTAGAAGTTTCAGAAGCATTGCAGCTAATTTCATATTTCACACTTTGTCTATTATTATGGCAGTGATTTTAAAATTGACATTGTATTTGGCGATAACAGACTTTACTTAGTTTGAGATGTTTTCTGCCATGTGTCTGTCTTTCAATTGTGAGTGCTCTGAAATATATGACTTTAGTTCACTCTTTTCATCTATGAAATGTGCAGTGGATGCATAGAAACTAATGCTATTTACACTCAACCATTGATCAGATGTAAGGCAAACTGCCCTCATGGTTGCCAAATCATTTGTAATTGCTTTATCAAATAATTCATGATACAAACTAGGCATTAGAGAGATTAACAATGTTTTTCTATTTGGTAAATTATAATTTGGACAAAACATTGTATAAATTTGATATATTCAACAGTAGGGAAAGATTGGCACTCTCTCCAAATGTATATCTAATTCAATGTAATGTGAGAATCTTTATAATATTAACAAAGTTACTTATTGGCTGTTGTAAATGAAAACCAGTTGGGGGTGAGGGCATCACAAAAGAAAATAATTCAGGACTTGGTTCAGAATCTGATGACACTGATGGGCTGGATACAACTTGAGACTCAGTTTGTCTTTGTGGGAGGATACCTTCACTCAAGGTAGAAGCAGACATCAGTGATGATGGTTCATGAGAAATGATTGCTCAAATTTATGCATCAATTGATGGCAATTCTGATCTTGGCATCCTGACCCACATTGTTCCGGAGGTACTGTAGGATGCTTCGATCTTAGATGTCTCTTCTGGTTTGATAATGAGCCAGAAGGCATGGAAATTATCTGCTGACAGCAGCAGCATTGTCCTTTCTTTTCCATTTTGGTAAAATGGTACCATAACTCACTCGTAATTCTTCTAAGTGAATGCAATATGCTTGACATTTTGTTGTGCAGCACTGAAAAGTATGTTGGAAAAATGTTAATGGAAGAGGCCATACCTATGCAATTTGATACAATTGAAATCTCATCCACTTCTCCCTCTGAAATTAGGAAAATAATAAATTTGCTTAAAAGCAAAAACTCACATGGAATTGATGGCATTTCCAGCAAAATACTAAAAACTTGTTCTCAACAGATAAATAAGATTCTCAGCCACCTGTGTAATAGCTCTCTGGAACGGGGCATTTTCCCTGATAGACTGAAATATGCTATTGTTATACCTTTGCATAAAAAAGGGGATAGATCTGATGTCATCAATTACCATCCAGTCTCCCTTCTAACAGCTTTATCCAAAATTTTTGAGAAAGTAATGTATTCAAGAGTAGCTTTACATATCTGTAAAAATGAAGTACTAATGAAATGTCAGTTTGGTTTCCAGAAAGGTTTTTCAACAGAAAATGCCATATATACTTTCACCAATCAAATTTTGAATGATCTGATAACCAAACACCACACATTGGGATTTTTTGTGATCTCTCAAAGGCTTTTGATTGTGTAAATCATGAAATTCTGCTAGACAAGCTCAAGTATTGCGGCATGAGTGGGACAGTGCACAAATGGTTTAATTCGTACCTAACTGGAAGAGTGCAGAAAGTTGTTAATAACAAATTTCATAAGACAGTATATATACTGAGAAGCTACTGTGAATATCCCTAGATCCTTAAATAAATGTCTGCAGGATGATCTTGGGTGGACTCCAGCTATTATTCTGATTACACGCTTTTGTGCAATAAATACTTTATTCCTCAGTGATGAATTACCCCAAAATATGATGCCATATGCAAGCAATGAGTGAAAATAGGCATAGTTAGCTAATTTACTACGCATAATATGCTGTTACTCATAATATGCAAAGATCAGCACATTCCTCAAACTGGGGAACTATCAAGAATGGGGTTCCACAAGGGTCGGTCTTGGGTCCTTTGTTGTTCTTAATATATATCAATGACTTGACATTTTATATTCATGAAGAGGCAAAGTTAGTTCTCTTTGCTGATGATACAAGTATAGCAATCACACCTGACAAACAAGAATTAACTGATGAAATTGTCAATAATGTCTTTCAGAAAATTACTAAGTGGTTCCTTGTAAATGGACTCTCACTGAATTATGATAAGACACAGTACATACAGTTCTGTACAGTAAATGGTATGATGCCATTAATAAATATAGACCTTAATCAGAAGCATATAGCTAAGACAGAATATTCAAAATTTTTAGATGTGTCCATTGATGAGAGATTAAATTGGAAGAAACACATTGATGATCTGGTGAAACGTTTGAGTTCAGCTACTTATGCAATAAGGGTCTTTGCAAATTTTGGTGATAAACATCTTAGTAAATTAGCTTACTACGCCTACTTTCACTCATTGATTTCATATGGGATCATATTTTGGGGTAATTCATCACTGAGGAATAAAGTATTTATTGCACAAAAGCGTGTAATCAGAATAATAGCTGGAGTCCACCCAAGATCATCCTGCAGACATTTATTTAAGGATCTAGGGATATTCACAGTAGCTTCTCAGTATATATATACTCTCTTATGAAATTTGTTATTAACAACTTAACCCAATTCAAAAGTAATAGCAGTGTGCATAACTACAATACTAGGGGAAAGGATGATCTTCACTATTCAAGATTAAATCTAACTTTGGCACAGAAAGGGATGAATTATACTGCCACTAAAGTCTTTGGTCACTTACCAAATACTATCAAAAGTCTGACAGATAACCAACAAGTATTTAAGAAGAAATTAAAAGAATTTCTGAATGACAACTCCTTCTACTCCATAGAGGAATTTTTAGATATAAATTAAGAAAAAAAAGAAAAAAACCTAACAAAAAAATTATAAAAAAATTTAAAAAAATAATAAATAAAAAAGTTGTTATATTAACTTAATTATGTTGTTAAATTAACTTAATTATGTCATGTATTGGAAAATTTGACTCATTCCACATCATTACGAAATATCGTACTCATGATCCATGGAACTAGTATTAATCTAATCTAATCTAATCATTTCTCATTTATCAACCCTTCATCATATTACTGATTCTACTTGTCATTAACACTACTAACATTAATAGTACTCACTGTCACCACTCTTTTTAATTTATTTATGCTACTATTATGTACAGATTATTTCTGTTCTTAGCAACCCTTGTTTCCCCACCTCCAAAAATGGTTCAATTGGCTCTGAGCACTATGGGACTTAACATCCGAGGTCATGAGTCTCCTAGAACTTAGAACTACTTAAACCTAACTAACCTAAGGACATCACACACATCCATGCCCGAGGCAGGATTCAAACTTGCGACTGTAGTGGTCGCGCGGTTCCCCACCTCCACTTCCCTTGTCACATGACTTCTGCAAAACTAGCTAACCTTGGTCGCACTACCTCCCTTCCATTCCTCCTTCCCCAGTCTGTTCTGCTTACATCCCCCACGTCCTCCCAGCACATTCCCTGTGCTTTTTTATTGTGTGGGAAGACCACCTGAATCCACAGCCACATGTCGTATTTGGTGCCTTCTACAGCTAAACACACAAATTAGATGAACTCCACCGTAAATTTCAAAATTTTGAAAAACTGTCCAAAGACACCATAGAGATAAGAGATGAGGAGACGGATTAGGATCCTCTATGTGCAGTGTAATTAACAGGCTTCTATGTACACTTTTTTTTAGAAAGATGTTGCTAATGAGCTTATATTTAGTTTCCTAAACTGAAAACTGGAGAAACTGATTCATAATTTTTTCAAGATGCCTGGGAGTTGCAGTTGAGTGATGACCCAAAAGACCGGAAAGTGTCGCTTTGACCAGTGGAAAATAATAACTTTAAAGTAAGGTGTTTTTTTGTGAAAATGGGTCTTTGACATTACTGCCAGTTTCATTTCATGAGTAAAAATACATGAAATGGGAAAGAGACATGCAACATCGTTTCATTCACTAGTTTCAAGGCAACAAAACAAGTTTCCTTTTGCTGTAGAAAAAGCAGTGTCCGTACAGTAACAAGTTTCTTCTGAACAGAATTTGAATGAACTGTAAGAAATTGCTATCACTTGCTCCTGCTGCAACCTCTAGAACTTCACTTGAAGAGAGTTCCAAAACAAACTCTTTGAAACATTTCAAGTTACTGATGAGATAGTAAAATCTGAAATTATCTGGGCTGTGAATAGTCATGTCTCATTCGTTAGTAACAAGTTCTGGAAACACCCCAGACATATTCCAGATTATATTTCCTGAGAGCATGATTGCCAGAACAATCCAGTTACGCTAGGATAAGTTGTCACATATAATTACTTATGGACTTGGCACTAGTATCCAAAATATCCTAGATAATGAAGTCAGGGAAATTTCATCTTCAGGGCAGTTCACTGCTGTATACTGGTGAATATCATCATTTTTGGTTTTCGGTGGGTGGCGGCATCACGTGTGAGATGTTATTGGACAGTTTGACGAGGTTGTTACGGAGGGGTGGCTGTATGGTATGTTGCCTGTGCTACCCTGGTGGCTGGCTGGAAAGCAACTCCAATAGGTGATTGGTTGAAGGTATCATATCAGCTGTCTGTTGCATGTACCACTCAGGTTAATGGTCAGTAAGAAAACTCTCATTGGTGATTGGAAAGCAATAGCAGATCAGCAGCTTGTATCCAGGGTGTAGTGTTTTCCTGCAGCCAGGTATTAAGGTTGCATGGCAGTTCTCCCAAGGCCACTGTTTATACTGTTAAACCCAGGTCAAGTGGTGCTGCTGGCTGGTGAACACATACAATCCACTGTGCTGGAATCACTGGCAGCCAGGTTGTAGGTAACTTGTATCCATCCTCCCTCCTCATGTTGTTAGGGCATTTAATTATTTCAATAGCCTATCTTACTTTTTGTTGCTGCATCCACAGCTATTGAGCAAGAGTGCAAAGTTCTTGATAATGAAAGAATGACCACATTCCTGGTGGAGTTCTGCAACAGCTGAATTGTTGTTCCAGTGCAGTCATATGAAACATTCATGCTCTGAAACACATGTGCTAATGGGTCTCCCAGTTTCACCAACATAGACTTTGCTGCATTAACACCTAAGTTCATTGACACCTGCAGTGTAAAGAGCATTCACAAGATTCTTAGTGGGCCTCAACAAATCTTGCTTCTTGCCACCACTCTGAAATATAGGTCTTATTCCTGCATGATGCAGAACCTTGTCTACACTGTTGCTGACTTCTCTCACATAGGATATGTGAGCAACAGGAAGAGTATCTTCTATAACTTTGTTTCATATATGTTGTACCTCATAACTCACTGTATGTCTGTTTTGGTATCTATTTGCACAGAATGTTGTCTTGATATCATTCATTTCCTGTTGTATGTGGTTGGTGTCACTAATCCATTGAGCTCGGGCGTATATAGAACAGTGTCGTTTTGTGCTGGATGAAGGTGTAAATCTGCATTTAGGTATTTGTTGGTGTGCATCAGCTTCCTGTGCAATTTATGGTATAGTTTCCCACTAGCTGTTCTGTAGAGCTCTGTTGGTTGCAAATGTTTGGTGGTATTTGCTACTGTAGGATGTTGATAGTTTCGACTATAGGCACGTTGGTAAACAAAGATTTTATGTCAAAGCTGAACATCCGATCCATAGGGACTACTTGCTGTTTCTGTATAAGCTGGATGAAATATGTTAGCATCCTTAACATAAGACTCTGTATGGCCAACCAGGCTGCGTAATTAGTGGACCATATATTTTGCCAGATAACATGTGGGTGACTCAATTGCATTGACAACCAGTCTCAAAGGACAGCCTTCTTCTGGATCTTAGGTGTTCCATGTATTCTTGGTGGCATTGGAACTTGCAACGTGGGCCCCCTTGCTGTATCAACATCAATTCTAGAACTCTTAAGCATGGCTCACTAATTTTACTGTTAAACAAAGTTGTCCAAAAGGGGAAGAAGCATTTGCTGGTTCATTTGCAGGATTGACAAAATCAGTCTTTATCTACAACATATTTAATATATGTGTTTTTGAATTTTGACACATGTTCTGATTTGCCGTTAAGTTTCCTGGAGAGTCTAAATCGTTTGAATATGTCCCTAATATAATTAAAATTTCAGTGGATGTGCCAAATGTGAACTTCAAGATTTTATAAGATTTGGAAGCATTTCTAATCAATGAAGAAAATAATCAACCACAAATATTTCATTGTAGCTCTGGCTCACTTCATGTAGTGAATGGAGCTTTGAAAACTGCTCATAATAAAAGTGGTTGGACTGTTCATATATTCCATATGGAGATCTGGTACTTTATGAGGGATTTTCCTTCAAGGAGGGCACCTTCTCAAATATCACTGGGTTTTCCAAGTTGTCTCTCAAATATTGTTTTATAAGATGGGGTGGAAATTTTGAATTCATGAAGAGAGCTCTTGAACTTATTCCACATTTGAAGAAGTATGTTTGCTGAAGTACATAAAAGGCTAATGGAAAGTGGAAACTCTGGAAAAATTAAATGCCATTGAGAAAACAATTTCCTTTGTGGAAAACTTGAGTTTCTTGTCTCATTATTAATTGAAATTGAGTAGTTGTTAAAGAAGTATCAGTCAAGTTACTCTTTCTTCCCGTTTTTGTACAAAGATAAGTTCAATTTAATGTATAGTATTGCTACTCTGTGCATAAAAAAACGGTTATGGAAATCACAAAACAAGTTATTATGTAGATACTGGATGTGGTGCCAATACTGCTAGCAAGGGCTACATGGGAAAGGATATTCATATTTTCAGAAACAAGTGTACAGCTATACTGAAAAGTCTGTATATAAGAATTGCTGAGAAGAGTCCTTTGAAATTAAAGATAGTCATAGGTGTCTCATTTTTATCACCTGAAGTTATGCAGAGCTCCAGTTTCAGAAATTCTTGAAAGAGAATTGCACTACAAGAATTTGTGTCAAGAAACATATGACTCCATCAACAGCTGAAGTTGTGAAGAGAGAATATTTTAAATTTGGTGAATGTTCTGAAAAACAACTTTAAAAATTCAGTCCTAAGAATGGTGAACTTGAGTTCATCAAGTTCATGCAGAAGCTGTTATGCATATATAATGGAAATGATTCAGTTGAAAGAGACTTTAATGTTAACTAAGAAGTTTTACTTTAAAACTTAGCAGAAAATACAACTTTTGCAGAAAGAAGTGTTTACAATGCAATAAAATCATTAGGTGCTTAACTTAATAATGAGAAACAACTGAATGTGGACATTACAAAATCAATTACACAAGCTGTGAAGAATGCTTTATCAGAAAGAGCACAAGCCTTAAATATGATGAAAATGATATGGCTAATCTTAAAAAGAACAGGTCAAAATATAAGAGCTCAGAAATAAAAGAAGAATGATTATAGTAAAGTAGAAGAAGAAGCTGAACTTTTAGATGGTAAAATTTCAAATTTAGCTGAGAAACTTAAACACTGAATCTTTTACGATGAAGTTTAACATTTCACATAAATTTTGCACCTTTAAAATTGTTATATTGTCTTAAGGAAAACTATAAGTTTTCACTAAATTACCATGTTAAAACATTTTGTATTTTAATTGAGAATAGTAATGCTCCATCCTGTGTGAGAGTTTAACGTTTTTATAGCATTTGATGAATGGTATACTACAAATCATGCATATTTACATTATTCATGCTGTCATACAGTTTAAATGACGTAAGAATTATTACATTAAGCTTTCAATTAAACCAACTTTCAGGTTCATAAGAAAAAGAGTTTTTGTCATTGTACTACACATATTTTCAAGAGATCTTGAATATAACTAAAAAGGCAATGAAAAATCATGAAAAATCATGAATTTGATTCTCTGAAAATATGTAGACCCCCTGTTCTGGCCTATCCACATCTACAACTCCATCAACAAAGGATGAAATGAGAAAAATTATTATAATCATCATGTGTTGCTTTGAACAGAAGAAAACGAGAACAAGAGAGTACATCAGTGGGATGAATAATAACTTAATACTGATAATTGTATTAACACTGCAAAATGAGACATGATTATAAATGTTTAAAACATCATTCATCTCCTTCTGTTTGAGTAATTATGTTACAACAGCATTGATTTAATTTCATTACTAAAAATAATCATCACATTTAATGTGAACATCTCTATATATGGTCATTCACAAAAGTTTGTTGTTCCTATGCATCTCTTCTACCACAGAAAATGATTGGTATGAAGCACAAAGTTGCTGGTTCTGTTTTCTCACACCTTTCCTCACCTTGTGGCCACCTAAGTTTTCATTCCACCACTCCCAAGTCTCATGTTTATCACCTGAAGGATGCAGAGCTCCATTTTTAGAAATTCTTGAGAGGCAATTGCTTTGGAAGAATTTGTGTCAAAAAGCATATGACTCCATCAACAGCTGGAATTGTGATTCACTCAACAAAATGACCAAGCAAGCATTCACAGGCCACAGATTTATTGACAGTACATGGTGGATTACCCCATGGTAAAACTGAAGGGTAGCTTCTTTGCTTCTTTGTTAGTAATATTATGTCAGTCTGTTGCTGTTGGGTAGTCATCTGCTCCATAGACCTGTTTGACAGATATCAATACAAGTCTATAGTCTTCATGGCTACGACATCTTGTTTTCGACTGCTGCCAAGAACAACAGTCTAAGAGTTGTTGTAATAAGTGTTACTAGAAGCTTAACTTAATTTCTGATATTGTGATAAAATGAACATGAACATCTCATTCAAGCACTTTTACAAAACTTATTACTTCCATATGTTATTTCTGTTATAGTACATTATCAGTGCTTTGTGCCTGACTTGGAAGCAGTGAATATCCCCTCTCTCCCCATCTCTCACACAGCAACACCAATCAGTTTCCTCAGACCCCTGACTCACGCAAAAGCTCAACGGGTGTATAACAGCTATGAGTCTTTATGTACACATTGGATCACCAATGAGTAGTATGTGTATAACATGTAGATTTCCCTTTGAATATTCGAATGCTATCTGAAATATTGCATAAGGTTTAAACTGATAATATATCAGTATAGATTGAAATCTTAAAAATTGAAGTTTTTTTAATAAAGTTAAAGGTTTTTTCCTTGATTTTGAAAATTCCCAGTTTTTTCTAAGTTTTGAAGATTTACTGAAAACACTGTATTAGTGCATATGTGCCATCTTGGAGTTGTCTTAGATGGTCTGTGTACACAGGATGCCTGATTTTAGCATTTTATGAACACACTGATACTTAATACCCCACTTCCACCATGTTTGTTTTGGCACATGTACTGTATGTAGTGTTGCGAACTGTTATCCTGTATCTTTCTATTTGTCCTCTGTTTGTGTTATGGTATCTGTATGTAGTTTAATACTATTTTGTTTGTTATGTGTGTGTATGTGTGTGTCGTTTATTTTATTTATTTTCATTTGTTTATTTATTGGTGTTTTGAAATATTGAGTTATTATATAGTCTGGTTATGTTCTACACTGCTGTTTTCTATTGTTTTAGTATGGTAACTGATGTGATCAATGAGTTGTCACTTTTATTGATTTGGTCAGTTAATATTTTATTCTTCACTGCAGTGGCTGTTTGTATGTTAAAGTTTTTCCATAATTTTAGGAGTTTTCTGTTGTGATTATCATCCCAACAATTTTAATATCCTGTTCTAGCTCAGATGGTTCATGTAGTCCGATGGTTCATGTCCATAGTATGTAGGAATATATGACAATTTAGTCTCATGAAACTTGTGGTACAGAAAGTTTTTTCCCCATCTAATAACAAAAGAAAAAGAAAAACCTGTAATGTAGTAACAAATATGTCATTTTATATAATACGAATGTACCATTGAAGACACTTCACTAAAATAAAGAGAAGTGAAACATGTATGGCACAATACAAACAACCATTCATTTCATTGCATTAGACGAACCACATCAAAAAAGGATGACCATATAGTTGTCAGATTCGAAAGGGAAAACAGAAGAGGTGCCTGCAGTTTGTACTGAAAAAGTCTTCACAGTATGAAAACTGAAGTGGAATTCAATATGCAATGACCAGTTTTCATGAGTATGTTATTGATGACGGAAAAGACTATAATTTTTGAACTCTTTAAATAAATCATCTAAAATCTTTCATTACAATCCTTGTATTGTTAAGTACTGTTAAAAAAATAAACATTCTATTTTTATATAGTTAAAGACACATACAAATTTCATCTTTTTTGTGTTGTTACAGGATCTACACACTTCTTCTTTTTACATGTTCCTCACAACTGCACAAACATTTGGATTTTTACTAGATGTTATGAGCCTTGTTTATATAGCATTTATTGCTTTCAGCTTTCTGTTCCTTGAAGGTGAGTTGTGAATTTGTATATACATGGGTTACTATGAAAACATAGAATGGTAACAGTATTTATTTATTTACTTCCTATGTTATATAGTTTTTGGATGTTAATTTCTTTAACTCTCAATTAGTTAACATTTCTATGAGTCATAATTATGACCTCTTGTTATGATACAGAACAAGTTAGATTTACAATTATAATGCAATTTCTCAGTGAATGCTTATTACATGATTGTCTTAAGTGATTTTTTTGTAATATATCGATTTATACTGTGTTCAGTCTCTCTCTCTCTCTCTCTCTCTCTCTCTCACACACACACACACACACACACACACACACACACACACAAAAAAAAAACACACAATTTTGTTACACAGTCAGAAATTCTTATATGGTGTATAAGATGGTATCAAGCAGATATGATTGTGTTGTTTGTGTGTGAAGTTGATTTTATTATTTGGTATATTTTTACATCACTGCATAGTTGACCAAAGATTTTTAGTGCTGAATATCTTAACTCCTTTCTGTAATTCACTGTGAAGATGACATGTTGAGCTGCAGATAGGCACAATGAAAAGACTATTACACACTTAGATTTTGGGGCAGAGAAGAGTGCTGTCTGACAGAGCTGCAGGGACTAGATGGAGGCATGACAAAGACTGCCATCAGGCAGAGTGGTGGGAGGCTGGGGCAGGAGGAGTGAGTGGGGAAGGGGGGGGGGGAGAGGACGGAAAAGGAAGAGGAGCAGGGAATGGGAAAGACAGGTCGGTGCATTGGCAGATGGTGGCACACAATGAGGGTGAGTAGATGTGTTTAGGGAGAAGGTGACAGCAGGGCAGAGAGGGTGGAAACTGGTGGGTGGATGGTGTGGGGATAGAAGATTACAGCAGGTTGAGGCAGGGATACTTTCAGAAGCAGAAATGTGTTGCAAAGATAACTTCCATCTGTGCGGTTCAGTAAAGCTTGTAGTGGACGGGAGATTCCAGATGGCCTGGGTTATGAAGCAGCCATTACTCAACCTACTGTCACCACACCCTCCACCCAACAGTTTGCACCCTTTCTGTTCTGTCACCTCCTCCCTATTCACATTCCCTCACCCTCATTGTGTGTCACTCTCTGTCAATGGACTCACCCATCTTTCCCCTTCCCTGCTCCTCTGCTTTTCCATTTCTCATTCACCTACCTACTCCCCGCCCCCCTCCCACTGTCCCCATCCCACAGGCCCCCAATGCTGTGCCCATTGGCAGTGATGGCAGTTTCGTCACACTTCCTCCTGTCTGCATGCTCTGCCAGACAGCACTCTTCCTTCCCCCACCCATACCCTGCTATCCTTTCCCCTCCCCTGTCTCCTTCAGATTGCTGCTTTTGTTCAATGTGACAATTGCATTTCAGTCTGCACTGCTGGAGATGACGGTCATGTATGTGTGAGGTGTGTTTGCTTCTGTGAATGAATGTGCATGTGTTTCCTATTCTGAAGAAGGCTTTGGCCAAAAGCTAAATATGTAAAAGTCTCTTTGTTGTGCCTGTCTGCAGCTCATTGTATCATCTTTAAGAAGAGTAGCAATCTATTCTTTTCTTTATATTGTTCCCATTGTTTGATTACTCCTTTCTGTAACACACTAAGGCTGAGTGATGGGTGGAGTAAGTCATTGCTGCTTCTAATATCATGTTAATGAATGTTGTTGTTGTTTTTAATCTGTAATTGAGTGTTACAACACACTTCATAAGGGAAAAATGGCAGAGGACATTTGTGTAAAGATTTTGACAAAGAGGTTCAGGTTTTTCACGGTAGGTGGAGCAGGGAACAGCCTTGCTAAAGACAGATATTACAGTTTGAGGGGTGACCTGGATGAAATTGGAGTAGCAACTACACACATAAGTGTGAGCTTTGTGGAGGTCCTACAGCAACATGGCTAGCCCTAGATTAATACTGGTGTGAGTCATGTTATTGAGTTAAGCAGGCTGCTGCTGACAGAATTAAATCTCATATGAGGGTCATTGTGTAAGTCATGGCAATTTGGTATATCATGCAAACATGTGGCATCACCAACATTTCAGAAAATATATTCAAAAGCCCGTGGCAAACAGTACCAAAATCAGCCAACAGATGGCAACTGCATGGGAGGATGGCTTGGTACCAGCACCTGAAACATTCAGTGTGAGATGTGCCATGCTAGAAGATGAATGTAAGCTGAGTGGAACACTGAGCTTACCTTTCTCCCTGGCAGAAATGCTGCTCAGTGTCATGCGGAACAACAAACAGTTGTAGTTGATAGGTCATCAGCCATGAAGGTCATGCTCATTCTGGCATATGAGAGCCACAATATTTTGCAATGTGACATATATTTATGGCATATCCAGTGGCAAGCAACATCTTCCCCATCATTGGCAACACATTGTGGATGCAATGGGCAACTATTTTGAAGGAAAGTAGTTGATTTTGATTCATTTTTGTTTTATTTTTACTCGTACACAATAACCTTACACAGAGTTTCAGTGCATGTGTTTCATGTCAGCCGCTGCTGTGACCTCCTGTACTGGAACCCTGTATTGTTGGCATGCAGATACACGCTGCTTTACTGGTTCAATGTACATTGTGGAATTCCCATGTTGTCGCATTATTGCAAGATATACCATAGTTACCATGAGTTACAGAATGCCACTCGTATAAGTTCTGGGACTTTTGCTACAATCTGGAGATAGGGACAGGGATGTACTAGACATGACCTGCACCTGAATAAGAAAGAGTGAACAAATGGCTACCATCACACAAAGCAAGATCTTGTGGGTACTGGTGTCAGAAGGGTACCTTTTTTAGATTAGAATCAGAATCCAGGTGTCCTGTTATGAAATAGGTTAAAATAACAGAAGAACCCCACAAAATGCACAGAAAAGTGCATTAAAACATTAGAGGACTGAGTAACAAGATGGAAGAGCTTTTCATCTGTTTGCAAAATTTAGAGAGCTCTGAAATGACTGACATCCTGTGTCTTTCAGAGTACCACATAACCACTGGGTTGGAGAAGTTAAATATACAAGAATACAGTCTAGAATCATACTTATCTAGAATTAATATGGGAAGATGAGGAGTTGATACATATTTGACAGAAGTAGATTTTGTACTGATCAGCACATGGAAGTGAGTGCTTGCGAATTAATATTGAAAGATTGTTCACTTTTAATTGTAGCTGTATATAGCTTCTGAATTGTTCATGATCAATATGAAGTTCTTATTATGCTCTCTGTCAGATAGCAGGAAGCAGTTAAAAGTTGGTGGTGTATTAGGTTGTTGCATTCTTTCATAGCAGTTTTGTTTTGCATGTTGATATTCCATTTGCTATGGATTTATTCATTGATTGAAATTTCTTATTTGTAGTTCACTTTTGCTATCTGAGTTCACATATTGTCATTTTGTCATTTAGAGGTAGTGGGTGAAGCTATGGACACTATAAAATGGAGTGCCAGGTGAATAAATCGGTATGTTTCTGACATATTCTTCTGTTTGAGGTCAATAGAGGGGTGACAACAGCAGAGGCAGCCAACAACATTTGCACCATGTAGGGGAATAATGCCATTGGAAAGAGCATGGCAAGAAAATGGTTTTCTTGTTGTAAGCTGTATCACTTTGACATTAGTGACTGTCCACATTCAGGAGTACCTACAGGATTTGGTGAAGATTGTTTAAACAAATTAATCCACTATGATCCACGTCATTGTACTCAAGAACCAGCAGATGCCATGAACTGTGATCATTTTACCATCATATGACATTTGCATGCCACGGGGAAGGTGCAAAATTCAGGTGTATGGGTACCACATGCCACAGGCCAAAATCACAAGATCAGTGGCTAGCCATATGGGCACCTCTGCTTGCTCATCATCAATTGGCTTATGAACAACACTGACCATTTCTATCCTTAATTGTTACCAGTGATCAGAAATTATGTCTTTATCATAATGTAAGGAAAAGAAAGAAATGGTTGAGCCCAAACAAAGCAGCAGTTTCCCATAGAGAGACCTGTGCACATCCACAAAAGATAATGTTACACGTCTGGTGGAAAAGTGACAGAATGGTGTACTATGAATTGCTTCCCCAAGCTGTAACTACCAGTGCTGACATTTATTGTCAACAACTGGGATGTCCTGCAGATTCAATCCAAGAACAACAACCAGGAATACTGTGTGAAGTAATGTTACTCCATGATAATCCCTGCCCACACTATACTAGACCGACAAAAAGTGTATACAGGAGTTGAGCTGGGAAGTCATTCTGTGCCACCTTATTCATTTGATCCTGCACCCTCAGATTTTCAGCTTTTCTGCTTTCTGTCGAACAGCCTTCAAGGAACTTCCTTTCTGGAAAAAAATACGCTCTGAACATGGCTTAAAGAGTTATTTGCTTCAAAATCACGTGGTTTCAACAACTGCAGAGTCAAGAGTTACCACAGCACTGGCAGACTGTTATAAATAGTGAAGGAGAATATATTATTGATGACTAAAGTCTCTGTTATGTGTATCTATTGTGTTTATAAAATGTATGGGAAAACTCTATGGATCTATGCACCAACTTAATATGTTTTCTAGAGTATTCTGATAGGAAATATGATCTGGAAACATTATTTGGATTCTACAATTCATTGCTGGTAATTAACTTTCTGGCATTGGTGGATAAAGATAATAGGACCCTAATTGATAACATGTTCTTTTATGAAGTTCAGAGCAAGAAAATAGCTTTATGTGTATAACAAATGCTCTTTCTGATCATGACGCACAGTTCGGATAAACAAGATAGTGCCTTGCAGTACTGATACTCCTCAGTGGAAACCAGTTAGAATAATAATGAATGACTCCAGAAAAAGTGTTTTTAAGAATGGTTTACAAGAAGTGACTTGAGATGAATTTTATAGTGAACAAAATGCTGATGTAATATTCAGTCTATTACATGATATGTTCATATCGTATTAGAAAATAGCTTTCTGCATAAGCTAATCAGAAAAGACATTAAAGAGCCAAGTAAAAAACCACACATCACAAGAGGGATTACAGTATCTTCCAAAAAGAAAAGGAAAAGGTATCTGTTGGCTAGAACAAGGTGAGAGCCTGCAGTTGTTGCGAGCTACAAAAACTACTCAAAATTACTAGGAAAACTTATTTAAAAAATCAAGAAACATGCACATTGTGTCAGAAATGGATTTACAGCCCAACAGCTTACATCATAGGATTAAATTCACTATGGTGATCAGACCTTATGGGTTTCTCTGTTGAAAAGTATTTTTGGAAATTTGTCAGAATGAATGAGTTAAACTTTTTGTTTCCACTGTTAAGATGAATTCCAATGCTAAATGACAACATGCATTATTGCTTCAATATAGTGCAGTATTTCTAAAGTGCAAAATATATTGTGATTGGAACTGTGTGTTACATATATGTAGTGCAACACCACTAAAATATAATTCACTCAATTTTTTCTTCTCTAGAATTTCCGCTTTAAAATCCATTTCTTGGTACAGAAAACAAATAATCTGTTATGATGAGACTAGAAAACTGTGCTGTAAACATGTATCACAGTCATCATAATTGAGTTTTTTGGTTTGTCACATATTCCTGCAGGCTCATTGTAATTGTGCAGTTCTCTGATGATGGTATGATTTATTTATGATTTCAGATTTGTTTGGTGGTGGAATGGGTCTGGCATTGACACAAGCCATGAACCTCACAGGCATGATACAGTTTGCAATGCGATTTACAGCAGAAGCAACAAATCAGATGATGTCAGTAGAGCGTGTACTTGAATACCTGCATTTGGAAGAAGAACCAATGCTAGAATCTCCTCCAGGTAATATTACTGAACACATCCTGACCAAAGTAGATGAGTTGCACTGTTTTTTTTTCTTCAGGATTTTATTATGGGAAAAAAACTGTTCTTTATATTTTCTCAGTGATTTATGACACACAACCTAAGCAGAACACTCTTTATCTGTTACTTATATATATAAAGTGAAAACTGCATGCCAAAAGTTCCAACTTCGTATCAGTCTGTGAAGTGTGCATGTCTGGTGCACTTGAAAGAAGCTGAAAGAGCTGGTATAGTGGTTAAGATAATGGGGTCTCATTTGGGAGGAAGGCAGTCAAAATCCCCAACCAGCCACCTAGATTTTGATTTTCCATGATACACGCTGGGATAGTTACAGCAAAAGGATGTGGCCAGTTTCCTTCACCAGTACAATCTTGTGCTTCCCTCCACAGACTTTGTCATCAATAGGACATTAAACCTTACTGTGTCTTCCTTCCTTCAAGTGAAAGAGAAGTGTTCACAGATGGCTGATGTTCTTATTTGAGGTACAGTGCCCAGTAAAAAGTGCTTACTTGTCACTAAACTTCAATGCTTACTATGTAATCCAAGATTAAATGAATTATAACTCAGATATAGCCTTTTGTTTCTGTCTCTTGCTTTCTCCCTCAGAATTTTGTATTATATCACAATTTAATTCATTTGTTCACAAAGAAGTCTAAATGAAGTTTATGCATTCTACTAGAGCAGCTAGACTGGAGAAAGTGAAAATGACATTTTGGACAATCAGTGAAGCTCAAAGCTTTAAGAAGTTAGTAACGCTTGGTCATTGAAAAGGTGCCATGGAGAACAACAGACCAGTGTAGCATAGAATTCAGAAGTGATGAAATATCAAACAATGGAAAATCCAGGATGGAATAAGAACAATATTATGAAAAGAATAGATTGTCATTCACCATATAATGGAGATGTTGAGTCACAGAGAGGCACAACAAAAAGACTGCCAAATGAGTAAGATTTCAATCAAAAGGCCTTCTTTTGAATTAGACAATATACGCACACACATTCGTGCATACACAATTAAGGAATAAATACACCCAGGAAGAACAGTAGATATAATTGAGTACAAATGGTAATCAAAAGGGCAGTAAATAACAAGATGACAGAAAGAGTGAGAAGAATGGCCAACTCAACATGAGAGTTTTCATAACAAGTAATGCGAGGGCAACTAATAATAGAAAGAGTTAATAAGATCTGTTGAAAATAATCTGAGACACATTCATTTTATATCATAAAAGCTATCTGCTTTAATGGGTTTCTTGAGCTACCTTCATGGCTTTAATTTTGACATTTCTGTTCTATTTTCTCTTTTATTTCTTGACTGCTGAAGGATTGTGGCTGTTTTACATTGCTCCTGTAAAGCAAGATAGCACAATGGTCAAGACACTGGACTGGTGTTAAGGAAAAACAGGTTTAAAATAACCATCTGGTGACCCCGCCCCCCCTCTTCGGCCTCCCTTCCTCACCCTTTAAATAAAATGAAGCAAATGTGATGATAATTCCCTCGATGAGAGTACAGTGTGTTTCTTACCCTACCATTGTCCTACCTGAAACTGTAATCTATCTGTAATGAATATGACTGCTATTAGATGTTACACTGTAAGTTTCCTCAACTGCTCCTGTAAACCTACAACACTGTACAGGGTGTTTACAGAAGAGTGTGCAAAAATGTAACATGACATAGAGAATGCTCCACTGAACAGGGAACCTGGGGTCAGTGAAGCCAGCTTAAAGAGATATGGAAGTAAACATGTCTACCGCTTTGTCTAGCACCCAGGATGGTGGATCACTTGGCTCATGGGTCAATGAAGAATGCAGCAAATTGCGTGTCGACATGTGAACTGCAGGACACATGAACACTGACGTTTTGAATGCACATTGCGAATGCTGCATGCATTCTCAATGGAGAGAAGTCTTCCGAAGTAAGAGTGATTTCAGGTGTGCCGCAGGGGAGTGTCGTAGAAAGATTGGAGGGGAAGGTCCTATTCCATGGCCTGTGAAGCCTCCTGACCTGGATCTCCTTGATTATTTCCTACAGGAATATCTAAAGTCACTTGTGTATGGGACCCCAGTGGATATGGAGATGGAATTACTTGCCAGAATTGTAGCTGCCTGTGATGTGATTCAAAAGTAGCTGCCTATGATGTGATTTTAAACACACCAGGGATATTTGTTAAGGTGTGTCAGAATCTTGTGCACTGATGTCATGCTTGCACTGAGGTTGAAGGCTGTCAGTTTCAGCATATTTTGTAAGATGAGTACAAATGATACATTCTGCTGATGGTAATTGCAGTTAATTGTAACTAATGTGAATAAAAAAGTACTCAGCAATGTGATTTCATTCCTATTAACTCCTTAAGCTGCCTTCTCTGACCCCAGGTTCCCTACCTCAAATTATTCAGGGGGGCATCATCTACACTCTGTTAAATTTTTGCACCCTCTTATGGAAATACTCTATCTAAATTGTCAGTAAATTGTGTTGAATATCAGTCCTTTTGTATTTTAAAATATTTTCTTAATTTGCTGAAAAAGTCATTGCTAGTTGAAACTCATTATATTGCTTTAGCTCTTTTGTTTGTGACACTTTGTACCAGTATCCATGGCAAGTTTTCATGCATTCTCACAAATTATTACTTCTTCCTCTTTGCTATGAAATGATTACTGTTTCTTGCCATTAAGATTAGCCAATCTTTGAACTTGATTTTTCTAAGTTCATAGATGCAAAAACTGTAGTATCATGTAGGGACCATCTGAAAAATTTCAAATTTATATGTTTGAAATAAATAAGAAAAGTTTCAAACCTGTACAGAAATGTTATTAGCAGAGTAGTAGAATTTTGTGAAATCTTCACAAACATATTGTTTTATACATTATTGTAAAAACCTAAAGTTTAATTCTTTCAGTGCAAGTCTGCAATTCATTTTTATTTACCATGGAAGGACAGTATTTAACAAGTTACCATCATCCAATTCTTCATTCTTTGTCCAACCAAAATTGTAGAAATTGGTACATAACCTTGACAAGTTTTGTGCTCTTGTGTATGCACACAGTTAATAGCAGCAGAGAATATCAGCAGTATCTAGCATTGTCCATATCAGTATACCACTGCTGTTCATTTAGTATGATGTACAATCACCCATGCTGTAAAATGATACTGAGTTGTCTAAATACACAAAAATCAAGAAAGGCAGCCACTCACTTCCAGATAAGGTGGCAGAAGACTATTTAATCTCATTCATTTGTAATTTTCATCTCTTATTGCTATATGAATTATCACTACCAAACTGTCACTCTCCATAGACTTTGCCACGCTGTCATTGAACAATTAATTTACAACACCATCGCCTGCTGCAACACAAATACAATTTAGATTGTCCCACCCCATTCCCTAGTCTAGACTTCTACTAATCAACATCCTCAACCATCCACTTCCCACCTCCACGCTCTCAGTCTCTGACCTCACTAGTCACTGTCCACCTCAGTGACCCTCTGTTCCAGCATTGTACTCTTTTTCTCTCTCTTTCTTATGACTGTTTACAGCAGAACTTATGAATCCCCATTTCATCACAACTACTGGAAGCCCTCTCTCTCCCCCTCGTCCACTTTCCAAATCTTTCCAACCTCTTCCTTGCACATGATGTTTTCCTCCTTTCCTGCTGACTTTCTCCTTCCATACTATCCTCTACCCCTCCCTGCCAGCCTCCCTCCCAGACACATTTTTGCTGTAGCAGTCAAACACCAGTATTCAGTGTTGCTATAGCAGAGTTTTGTGTGTGTGGTGTGGGGTGGGGGGGGGGAGGGGGGGATGGGTGGTGGTGGGGGGGGGGGGGGGTCATGCACTCACACACTTGGTGGGTGGGGTTGTGTATTAAAACTGGAACACAGCTGGAAGAATATTTGAGTGGTCTAGAAACATTAACTGTTACAAATCTTGATCATGTTATTCATGTGCATGCAGCCTCCACAGCCTGAGACATTAATGATTGTGTTTCAGCAGAATAATTCATACCACAATTAATAGCATGCACATGACCATTATATCAACAGCTGCTGTCTCATAATGGAACATTTGTGCAGCTAAAAACTTGTAGAGGCTCTAGAATTCATCATCGGTTCTACAGAGAAAGTGTATGAGCTGTAGATATGACTGGGAAAGCACTGAAAGACAGTGGCACAGGTTACCCAAAAGATGTATGTAAAAATATGCATACCTGATTAATTTACATAAATCCAACTAATGAAGGAGGTATAATCCTCCAAAATGCATAGTGGGAACATTAATCAATGTGATTGGTTACAATAAAATTTATTTTCTATTGACATTCATAACAATCTTAGTCAAGTCTCATCTATCTGGTGTTTAAACATTGTTTCAGATAACAATAATTTTGGTGACTACAAACGAATGCTAACATTTTGCGTTAGTTTTGCTATTTACCATCTCCAAAACTGAGTCTCTGGGGACTCACCATCTGTGTTTACCCATTATTAAAGTAATATTTTTTTGTAACTATGCTCTTGTTAATTTTGTAATTAGATTCCTATGAATTCTAAATATATATAGAACTGCCTTTTTTTGCAGACAAAAAACCCCCAAATACTTGGCCAGCTAAAGGTGAAATAGAGTTTCGACATGTGTATTTGCGTTATGGACCGCAATCTAATCCAGTTCTTATTGATCTTAATCTTCGTATTAGAGCAGGCGAGAAGGTAACAAAGTAAATACATTCACAAAGAAAAGACAAGCTTACATCTGTATTATATCATCATTTTACTAACCCTTTTATTCCTTTTTACCGATCAGGTAGGAATAGTAGGTCGAACAGGTGCAGGAAAATCATCTCTGATTTCTGCATTGTTCAGGCTAGCCACTGTAGAAGGTGAACTAATCATTGATGGATTAGACACTGCACATGTTGGGCTGAAAGATCTAAGATCACACATGTCTATTATACCACAGGATCCAGTATTGTTTGCTGGAACATTACGTTTTAATCTTGATCCTTTTGATGAATTCTCTGATGATGTGTTGTGGAGAGCTCTTGATGAGGTACTGTATCAGTCATCATGTTTTGATTACTTTCACATAGTAATATTTGTCATAATATAATATATTGAACTAACTTAGATTAGTGCACTAAATTGTGTTTTTTCTCTTATTTTGCTTCTAAAATAGCAATAAAACACCAAATTTCTTCATATACAGTCCAGTGACATTAATGTGACCACCACCTATTTTGACATATACATGCAATATCAAATCCCGTGGATGGTATATAAAGCATGTCCAAAGGGGGGTTGGGGGGGGGGGGGGGGGTGGAGATGTGGGCAAATAAACGATATGTAAAACAGATGCCAAGGGTGGAAGCATTTACAGTATATCTTGCATTTCAAAGTGGCACTATCCAAAAACAGAGCTATGGCAGGTGTTACGCACCACAGGCTGTAGACGACAGGAGTGAATGACAGTTACGGAGATGCACATAGGTAAATAAATGTGCAAATGTTATGATCACCTAAATGAAACAAGGCTATTTAGCAAATGTTGCTTGGTATGTATCTCTGCAGTAGACACCTGGTTCCTGCACCAATGCTGACTGCTTTTCATCAGTGACGAAAGCTGGAATTTGCACACTAGCACCACAATTGGATGTCCAGTGTGTGGGAATAGATGGTCTTTCCAGATGAATCATGCTTTAAGCTCCATCAGACAGATGGCCACTGTTGTGTATGGTGTGAAACATCTGAAAGCAAGGGGTCAGGAATGGACAAGGGTGCATTATGATCTGGGGAATGTGTTTAGTATGCATCTATCCTTGGGAATCATGTCCACATCTATATGCAGTTCATTTTTCATCAGCAAAGTGGAACCTATCAGCAGGACAATGCACTGTGTCACACAGTTCACAGTGTATGTGCAAGGTTTTAAGAGCATCAGAATGAGTTTATCACTTCCTTGGCCAGCAAACTTCCAGGCTATTAAATCAATTGAAAATCTGGTGGACCACCTCGATCGGTCTGTTTGTGGCATGGATCCTTAACTGAGAAACCTAATGCAGCTGGCCACAGCACTGGAGTTGGCAAGGCTCTACATCCATGTCAATATCTTCCAAAACCTCATTGGCTCTCTTCCTCCACGTCTTGCAGCAGTCTGTACTGCAAAAGGTGGTTATTCAGACTTCTGACAGATGGTCACAGTAATGTGACTGGACAATATATTAGTTATTTTACATGATAACAAGTTAAATGAAATTTGTAAGAATATTGACAGAATGGATATTTTATTCATTAATCATACAATAATATAGGTAGAGCTTCGAGAGATGCTAAATGACAGTCTTGGTTTGGACTCACTTGTGATGGACCAGGGAAGCAACTTCAGTGTGGGTCAACGTCAGTTGGTGTGCCTGGCACGTGCAATATTACGAGATAGTCGTGTGTTGATGCTGGATGAAGCCACAGCAAATGTAGATAATTTGTGAGTACATATTACATGCCATTCTAACATAAAATAACAACTCAGTTACAATACACACAAACATAAAACAAAACATTCTGAGTGTTGTAAGGAGATGGCAATTAAATCAATTAATTTTTTTCCCTTTTTTTTTCATGTTGTTCAACAATGTAAAATGAGGGTCATGCATCTTTTTAAAGTAGATGTAATTTGTGTGTTTCACTCAAATGGATAAAACTAAATGCTGCACTGTTATACAGTTCTTTTTCTTTGAAGTGAAACTCATTATGAATACTTACATTCCACACTGATGGTCTACATTATATCAGTTGAAAGAATGTTACACTGTATATGAAAAATTATCTGCAAGAAAACTTGGTGCAGGATGGATGGTAAATTTGTTGAATGTGGATCAAAAGCAAATGTGAACATGAATTTCTCAGTAATACTAAAATGTAGACTTTCACGGCTGGAAATATCATGTCCATTATATTTATCCGGGATGTTATGCCGTGGTCAGTTGATGAATTTTCTGTCAATTCCCAACGTTTTGTCCCCGTCTGCAGAGGACATCTTCAAGGAGGTCTGTAGCTCAATGGAAGGTCCAACACACCCAGTAGCAAGCTAGTGTGTGTGTTGGACCTTCCATCGAGCTACAGACCCCCTTGAAGATGTCCTCCGCAGAAGGGGACGAAACATTGGGAATTGACACAGTATTCATCAACCGACCATGGCATAACTACCCGTATAATTATAATGGACATTTCTCGGTAATGTTAGGTCCATTTTCAAAATTGTGCAAATTTATTACTGTGGATGAGATATGGATCTGCCACTTCATACTAGAACAACAGTCAAAGCAGTGAATGGAAACCACTAGCCCTATACTAAAAAATATGCAGTCAATGACATCTGTCAGAAACAGTTACCTTATAAAGCATTCAGTTGTAACTAACAAATAACATTCATCTACATCTACATCTACATCTACATTTATACTCCGCAAGCCACCCAACGGTGTGTGGCGGAGGGCACTTTACATGCCACTGTCATTACCTCCCTTTCCTGTTCTAGTCGCGTATGGTTCGCGGGAAGAACGACTGTCTGAAAGCCTCCGTGTGCGCTCTAATCTCTCTAATTTTACATTCGTGATCTCCTCGGGAGGTATAAGTAGGGGGAAGCAATATATTCTATACCTCATCCAGAAACGCACCCTCTCGAAACCTGGCGAGCAAACTACACCGCGATGCAGAGCGCCTCTCTTGCAGAGTCTGCACTTGAGTTTGTTAAACATCTCCGTAACGCTATCACGGTTACCAAATAACCCTGTGACGAAACGCGCCACTCTTCTTTGGATCTTCTCTATCTCCTCCGTCAACCCGATCTGGTACGGATCCCACACTGATGAGCAATACTCAAGTATAGGTCAAACGAGTGTTTTGTAAGCCACCTCCTTTGTTGATGGACTACATTTTCTAAGGACTCTCCCAATGAATCTCAACCTGGTACCCGCCTTACCAACAATTAATATTATATGATCATTCCACTTCAAATCGTTCCGCACGCATACTCCCAGATATTTTACAGAAGTAACTGCTACCAGTGTTTGTTCCGCTATCATATAATCATACAATAAAGGATCCTTCTTTCTATGTATTTGCAATACATTACATTTGTCTATGTTAAGGGTCAGTTGCCACTCCCTGCACCAAGTGCCTATCCGCTGCAGATCTTCCTGCATTTTGCTACAATTTTCTAATGCTGCAACTTCTCTATATACTACAGCATCATCCGCGAAAAGCCGCATGGAACTTCTGACACTATCTACTAGGTCATTTATATATATTGTGAAAAGCAATGGTCCCATAACACTCTCCTGTGGCACGCCAGAGGTTACTTTAATGTCTGTAGACGTCTCTCCATTGATAACAACATGCTGTGTTCTGTTTGCTAAAAACTCTTCAATCGAGCCACACAGCTGGTCTGATATTCCGTAGGCTCTTACTTTGTTTATCAGGCAACAGTGCAGAGCTGTATCGAACGCCTTCCTGAAGTCAAGAAAAATAGCATCTACCTGGGAGCCTGTATCTAATATTTTCTGGGTCTCATGAACAAATAAAGCAAGTTGGGTCTCACACGATCGCTGTTTCTGGAATCCATGTTGATTCCTACATAGTAGATTCTGGGTTTCCAAAAACAACGTGATACTCGAGCAACAGTCGGTCTTTTGTGGACCGAATGAACAAAAAAGGGCATAGTAGAGGGCTGGACTACATAAGAAAAAACGGTTTTACCTCATGGCGGTGCACTTGATCACAAATCTGCAATGACAATATGTGATATCTTAAGAACTTCTTGACTGGAAAGGGTTTTGAGTCTGAGAAGAGATCATGGCAACAAAATATACATTATACTCCTTCCACAATTCTACTTGTGAAGTAGAATCTACTCACTGTATATTGTGAACTATCTAGTCACAATCTTTCTGTAGCAGTGTGTCTGCTGATATGAAACCGTAACTATCACAAATATTCCTTTAAGTGAACACTCCTCCGTGGTGTGAGAATTTATCTTCTAGATCCACTCTTGACGCAGTGCTCAATCTATTTTCAACCAGAATGAGTGTTCCACTACTGAGAAGCTTTTATAACTTTTTATAAAAATTGGTAATATGAATAAAGAAAAAGGAAAGGGGGGTTGAAGGTTTCAGTAAGGCTGTATACTGTGTGCAAATAATGCAGCTCCCAGAGTGATGCTTGTGATATATAGAAATAATTATTTGAGACTGGCTTCAGGATGCACTTTTAACACATGTAGGATCACAATACAGATTTTCTGTTAAAAAATTAAAATGCTAGAGGGGCTGCCAACTTTAGAACATTATGCTCTCCATTTGCATTGATTTTCAAAAGATGTAGTATTCCAGATGGGTGCTTCCGTGGTACCTGTAAGTCACCAGAACATTTTAATACAGAAGTTATTGAAAGTAAGCTCTTGCTGTCTGGAATAGAACTGGAGGTTGAGAAATGAATGCACACTAAATTGAGAAGGATTAGCAGCTTCCTGGCTCCTACTATAAAACAGGCTAGCAATGATGTAGCTTGGATCTTTCTGCCCCTACTTGATTTACTCTTGACACCATACTTTATCAGTGAGTATACATGTGTTAAATGGAATCTCCCTTTACCTAGTTCTTACTATTTATATACTTTTTTTGTCTCATTGGACAACTTTAGTTACTCATTTGATGGGCATCTTGTTTGGCCAGTCCATGTTTCATTCCTTCCAAATTGGCAAATATCTTTTCATTCATTCCGATCTTTTCCAGCTTTCCTCATCTGTAAATATACTTTTCACTGTGTTTTTTTTTGTCTTATTTTCTTGTTTTTCTATTTCTTGAGATTTTATGTTTTATTTTCCTGATCACCAAGACTTATCTCTAGTTGCTCCATATACTCTCTGGTTTCCTCAATCTACACTACTTGATCTTTCAAATTCCAGAGTTTCTCTATAATTCCTCTTGTTAATCTTGTTTCTGGTGTGTTCATGATGCATCCAAAAAAGAAATCCTCTTCTTATGCACAGTGTCTGTAATAGGTCCAAGATTACAGTACATCACTTCAGTTGGCACTATTGTACATTGCCCTCCTTTTTTATATTTTCTTCTTTTGATATTTTTTATTTGTACAGATTCTAGATTTTTTTCTCTTCTTTTATGATATTTTGATTCTGTTTTTCTGAGTGACTCTACAAAGAGTTTCACTTGCATATATGACCTCTGAGTGTACCACCATCTTGTAGTGTTTTGATATTGTTTTTATTGAAAGACATTTTCCATTGCATGTATATCATGTTAGCTTTTTGAGCCTTTATCATTCTGTTAGTTCTTTCTTGTCAAGCAGGTTTTTCATTAGTGGGAGTGACAAGTTGATAGTCGACAGGACAATGAAACACTCTCTTCGTGAATGAGGTTCTGAGGCTGAAAACGACAGTGTTTCGTTTCCTGCATTAATGTACGTTTGTATTGTGTTTGTGCGGTATAATAAAACTGATTATTTCTGGTATAAAATCCACACAAGCGTTTTCTTTTATGTAGTTTAATTTCCCCTACACATTCAAGTTCTATGTTATAATTTCTGCTAGATATTTAAACTGTTTCATCTTTTTTTGTGATGCTTACTGTTACGTGGTTTATTACTATTTGGTCTGTTACCATCATCTCAGTCATTTTTAATTATATCTGGCATTCTATATTTGTTTTAAATTTTGTTGGCTTATTATTGGATTCCTGGCTTCTTGCATACTGTTAGCTATTAGTGCTAATTCATCTGTAAATCCTAAGCAATTTGAAGTTATTTCATCTTGCTTAATCCCAATTTGCATTTTATTGAGATTTCCATTGTACCATTCTGTCATCAGGTATGCCAGAGTACAGTTGAAGAGTAGTGGTGTTGGATAATCAACCTGGTGTTTGTGAGGGTTAAGTTTATCATTTTTATTAATTTGAGATAAAGTCTGAAGTTCCTTTGTATGTCCAACACTGAAGATCTGTGGATACAATCGTAAGATTTTTGAAACCTACAAAGGTTATGATTTCTTGTTTTTGTCGTCTTTTGTAGACATCCATTATAAATTTTAAAGTGATAATATGTTCTGAAAATCATCTCCATGGTCTAGATCCTCCTTGGTAGTCTCCCAGTGACTGTACAAAATTCTTGACAAGACTTTTTACATCTACATCTACATGGTTACTCTGCAATTCACACTTTAGTGCCTGGCAGAGGGTTCATTGAATGGTGTGTGGGAAAAAGGAACACCTAAATCTTTCCGTTTGAGCTCTGATTTCTCTTATTTTATTATGATGATCATTTCTTCCTATGTAGGTGGATGTCAACAAAATATTTTCGCATTTGGATGAGAAAGTTGGTGATTGAAATTTCGTAAATAGATCTCGCCGCAAAGAAAACTGCCTTTGTTTCAGTGACTGCCACCCCAACTCGTGTATCATATCAGTTGCCCTCTCACTCCTATTGCGCAATAACAAGAAATGAGCTGTCCTTCTTTGCACTTTGTCGATGTCCCCCATCAATCCTACCAGGTGAGGATCCCATACCGCGCAGCAATACTCCAGGAGAGGATGGACAAGTGTAATGTAGGCTGTCCCTTCAGTGGGTTTGTTGCATCTTCTAAGTGTTCTGCCGACAAAGCGGAGTCTTTGTTTCGCCTTCCCCACAATATTATCTACGCGGTCTTTCCAATTTAAGTTGCTCGTAATTGTAATTCCTAGGCATTTAGTCAAATTGACAGCACTTAGATTTGTGCGATTTATTGTATACCCTAAATTTATAGGATTTCTTTTAGTACCTATGTGGGTGACCTTGCAGTTTTCTTTGGTTAGTGCCAATTGCCACTTTTCGCACCATACAGAAATTGTCTCTAGATCATTTTGTAATTCGAACTGATCATCTGATGATTTTACTAGATGGTAAATTACAGCATCATCTGAAAACGATCTAAGGGGGCTGCTCAGATTATCACCTAGATCATTTATGTAAATCAGGAACAGCAGAGGGCCTATTACACTACCTTGCAGAATGCCAGATATCACATCTGTTCTACTTGATGATTTACCGTCTATCACTATGAACTGTGACCTCTCTGAGAGTAAATCATGAATCCAGTCACACAACTGAGATGATACTCCATATACACACAATTTGATTAATAGTTACTTGTGAGGAATGGTATCAAAAGCCTTCTGGAAATCTAGGAATACGGAATCGATCTTGAGATCCCTTGTCAACAGTGCTCATTACTTCATGGGAATAAAGAGCTAGCTGTGTTGCACAAGAATGATATTTTCTGAATGTTTGTTGGTTATGTATCAATAAGTCATTTTCTTCAAGGTGATTCATAATGTTAGAGTACAGTATATGCTCCAAAATCCTACTGAAAATTGAGGTCAGTGATATGGGTCTGTCATTCAGTAGGTTACTCCTATTTCCTTTCTTGAATATTGGTGTGACCTGTGCTACTTTCCATTCTTTAGGAACAGACCTTTTGTCAAGCGAGCGGTTGTATATGATTGCTAAGAAAGGCTCTGTTGTGTCTGCATACTCTGAAAGGAACCTGATTGGTATACCACTGGACCGGAAGACTTGCCTTTCTTAAGTGATTTCAGTTGTTTCGCAACACCTAAGATATCCATGTGCAGTCCAAGAGGAATCCCTCTGTAGTTATATGGATTTGTGTAATGGTTGTATTGTAGTTGTAGTCCAGTATGGTATTTCTTGATCCAGATTTTCACCATGAGTGGTGTAATGATATCTTCACTGGTTCTACTGCATGCTTCCTGAGTTGCACAAACCTTTAATCTTCTCAACATACTTTGTAGTTCCTGAGCTCTCTCAAAACTTTGTAAACTTCAAAGATTTTTGGTGGGTTTATATTTTCCAGCGGTGTTTTAGTCAGCATTATTCTGTTTGTTAAAGTGATTAAAATTCTTGGCAAAACCTTCAGCTGTCATTTATTTTGCACAGTTTGCTACTAGTTTCAGTCTGTGATCATTATCGAGCTTAGCTGGCATAAACAACAAGAAAGTTATACCACAATTTGAACAAAAGTAATTTAAGTCCACAAAGGTACATAAAAAATTTCTCATAGTAATAACTGTACAAGATAATTTTCGTCAAGAAGCAAGTCCACATTGACAGCTAGTAGAACGCTGTGTTTGTCTGAACTAGTTCAGGGGCATTTGGATAGTGTAGTAGTTTGTTAAATGTTTCTGCTAAAAGTTCTATATTTGCTCTGTTGTAAACTCTTACAGTTTTTATCTTTTAGCGTTAGTATTGGAGGATCATACCTTTGAGGTTGTCTGCTGAATGTTTTGTAGTAATCATGTGGGTTTTTCTCACTGTTTGTTCCTGTCATTAAAATATGTCTTTTTGGTACTGGAATTTAAACCTCATTACTTGTTGGGTTATCTTTCTTTGATTAGTGAACTTCAAGTGTGATTCTTCTGTTTATCAACTCTGATATCTTGGCCAGGTTGCTTTTATCACATTCATCATTCCACCATCAGTTTTTTTTTTCCTTGGGTTTTTTGGGGCTGCTAGTTCAGCTGTTTGTTTCAGTTCATGAATTATTTCCTCTAGATCAGTGGTCACCAAACTTTTTTTCCTTGAGAGCCAATACTGCCTTTGTGGGCAGGCACCTCAGGTTTCATATGTACAGGTGTTATAATTAATTGCAATATACATAAATTAGTATGTTAGGAGCCCCTAATAGACTAGTTATGGTAAGTCTGAGATAAGTTGGCTGTTGACCACCAAATACTGATCATTAAAAGTCAGCACCATTTGAAACACATTGTGTTGACTGTTCTTTGTTTCAGACTGCTGCTAAGCTTGATGACCCCAAAGTTACGACACTGTAATTGTTTGATGAAGTGTTGTTCTGTTGTCTGTAAGACTGAGTAGTTAATTGATTAATAACAGTAGTTATAATGACATTTAAATTCATTAAGCAATATGAGCCACAATGACAAATGTTTTCTAAATGTTTTGAATGTCATTTTCCTCTACTCATTGCATCATATTACAATAGCCCTAATTTAGTTTCATATTCCTTGTTACAAAGATATACTCCATTTGAAGATGACCATGTCTATCATGCACGTTTATGAATCCATGTTATTCCATTTGAAATTTACAACCATAGCAGCAGATCAGTTGCACACACCTGTGAGTAGTCAGTACTTGAAGACCATCAGTAAAACTTTTTGTCTCTGACATCCTCTAATCCTGCAGTGCCCATGCTACCTGGTATTTGTTGCTCTGCCCCTGAGTTAACCAGCCAACATTAGGCCTAGCTAGCTTTTGGGTGAATTCACCTATGTCAGTTAAAATTAAGTGCATCTTACAGTATTATTGTCTCTGTAAGTATCTTTGTTTGTTACTGAGCAGGAAAACTACACTCTTCAGAAGTCAACTCATTAGTTACATCTTTGGATTTTGCTGTTAGTTGCTAGATGCATATTATTATAAAGTATGGCTGAGAACCATGAGCCGCACAGATACTTGGTCTGGGCAGCATGTGGCCTGTGAACCATTACTTGATTTGGGTAGCATGTGGCCTGTGAACCACAGTTTTTCAACCATTGTTCTTGATTTTATATTCCTAGTTCGTTCTTCATATTCCTACCAGTTTGTAAGACTCATAGGTACTCCTCTTTTTGGGGTGAGTTTTTTCTACATCAGTGGGGTGAATTTAATTATTATTGTTAAAAATGAGCTGGATGAAGACTACACAAAGTTCTTAAAGACATTAGCTGTCTGTTCTTTGTGTTCATATTTCTCTTTATTTGTGCTGATTTTCCCCACACTTCAAAACTATTTACCGCAGACTTCTGTAGTTTCTGCATATTAATTTGTCATCATCATCATCATATTATTATTATTATTATATTATTGTTATTAAGAGAATAATTATTCAAAATATTAATTCATAATAATTAATAATTCATAATAATTAATAATAGTAATAATAATAATAATAATAAATCACTCATATAAATACATCGGCTACACCACTGCAATTTCATAACCACTTCTACAACCCTCTAGATCACATAACATCAACAGATATGAAGAAAGTAAATTGGAAAAAGAAAACACTACATGGCAAGCACCCGTTTCATCTAACACAGCCACACATCGATCAAGACGCATCCAACACATGGCTAAGAAAAGGCAATATATACAGTGAGACGGAAGGATTCATGATTGCAATACAGGATCAAACAATAAACACCGGATATTACAGCAAGCATATTATTAAAGACCCTAATACCATAACAGATAAATGCAGACTTTGCAAACAACAAATAGAAACAGTAGATCACATCACAAGTGGATGTACAATACTAGCAAATACAGAATACCCCAGAAGACATGACAATGTAGCAAAAATAATACATCAACAACTCGCCATAAAACATAAACTAATAAAACAACACATTCACACAGACAAGTATGCACCACAAAATGTACTGGAGAATGATGAATACAAATTATACTGGAACAGAACCATTATAACAGATAAAACAACACCACATAACAAACCTGACATCATACTCACCAATAAAAAGAAGAAATTAACACAACTAATCAAAATATCCATACCCAATACAACAAATATACAGAAGAAAACAGGAGAAAAAATTGAAAAATACATCCAACTGGATGAGGAAGCCAAGGACATGTGGCATCAGGATAAAGTTGACATTATACCGATTATACTATCAACTACAGGAGTCATACCACACAATATCCACCAGTACATGAACGCAATACAGCTACATCCAAACGTATATATACAACTACAGAAATCCATAATTATTGATACGTGTTCAATAACCCGAAAGTTCCTAAATACAATGTAACATATACCGTACGGTTAAAAGGAAGTCACGCTTGATGAAGGTCCACGTCACTTTCCATTTTTAACCAGACCTAAGGTCTGAGAAAAATAGAAATAATAATTATAATAATTAATAATAATTATTCAAAATATTAATAAAAATTAATACCAACCAATTATTATCACAATTAAGAATTAAAGTAAAAAAATTAATACTGATGCTATGAATGACATGAGAGTGGTGTTTACTGGTCAACTGGCACAATGGTTGTAGCTAGGATGGTGGTCAACAATGATTGAATCAGTCACATTGTGAATCAGTCAGTCACATTATGTAAAAGTTGAGAACCCGGAAGTAAAAAATACAAAGATTCCGATAGGAGAAAAAAATACTTTTGAAGTTATAGATTGGGAAAGATGTAAGGCATAGAAAATGGAAAAGTAACAGTTGCAAAACCTGGAGATACAACTGTATCTTTAAGTTTATGTCGCTGTCAATCTTCCGTTAGCTGTTTATGCTTCAGTGGCTGGTAATTATATGCTCCCTTGTCATATATATTGGCAGTGTTATTGTTGTTGTTGTTGTGGTCTTCAGTCCTGAGACTGGTTTGATGCAGCTCTCCATGCTACTCTATCCTGTGCAAGCTTCTTCATCTCCCAGTATCTACTGCAACCTACATCCTTCTGAATCTGCTTAGTGTATTCATCTCTTGGTCTCCCTCTACGATTTTTACCCTCCACACTGCCCTCCAATGCATCAGGATAAAGTTGACATTATACCGATTATACTATCAACTACAGGAGTCATACCACACAATATCCACCAGTACATGAACGCAATACAGCTACATCCAAACGTATATATACAACTACAGAAATCCGTAATTATTGATACGTGTTCAATAACCCGAAAGTTCCTAAATACAATGTAACATATACCGTACGGTTAAAAGGAAGTGTTATTATTATTATTATTGTTATTACTACTACTACTACAACCACTACCACTATTGCTATTATGTTGATGTTAAAAGTCTTTTCATTGGTGGTTATGGTACCAGTTTGTTATAATTAAAATGCAGCTACTTATAGTGGTCAACAGTGGGTCATAATTGTCATATGGAAGTGAAACTTGGTAGATGTTCTAATGCATTAATGCAGAACCAGTTTGTACTAGAAAAAATTAATTCCAATTTTGGCCACCAGATGCAAATCTGGTGCTGTGAATGCAAGAACAACATATAGAAAAGTTTCCATATATAATGGACTACAATGGGACATGAATGATTAGTACTGGGGCTGTCAATCATATGATGTGCAGTGCCAGATTTGGATCTGATAGCCAAAATTGGGACTAAAGTTTTTGCAGTGCCAATCAGTTCTGCATTAATACATTAGCATATCTGCCAAGTTTTACTGTTGTATGATAATTACAGCCCACAGAGTAGCTGCAGTTCAATTATCACCCAATACAACAGCTGTATAGTGTACACAGAATAATGTGGCTGGTAGATGCACAGTCAGCAGGGCTAGTGTGGAGAGAGTGATAGTGGTGGGGGTTACATGCTGTAGGGGAAATGCCAAACACTGGAGGGGAAATGCCATTCTAAAATAAAGTCTACACTTACATTTTTTGTAAATATTAAGTGAAGCCTTTCCATGCCCACACTAGCATGGTGACCATCCAAAAAGGTCTACTGTCATCTCTGCTTTGGTTAATATCTAAAAAGAAATGCACTGAAAATGCAACAAAAGCAGTTATTTATTTTCAACTGACTTGTTAATCATTTGAAACTTACAGAGCAGCATCATGAGTGGCAAATTTCAGTGAAACCTACACTTCACTTGTTGGCATCTTAAAATTTGCTTCTTTTGCCAAAACACAACAAAGCTTACACACTGTTACCTTACTAACATGTTGTACAGATGCAATCACAAGAGAATTCTGAAACGGTGGCTTATTAAGTTTATTAAGTAAGGAACTGAGCATCAGCAAGGTCAATAGCTACTGAGAATGCACATCCTCTGTTCAAAAATAAATGTGTAAAGTCTTCTCTTATGTTGTTCCAAAAAGCACAGTGTTTTTTCTTTCACCAGTTTTTGATAGCCCTTAAAAGTTACATTCTTTTGTCAAGAAAGTCTGTAGTTAGTGGAATAATATGGTAGATAATGAAGTTTTGCATAATAATCATATGGCAAAATACTCTCCTTATTTTGTGCTATCATTTGTCAAGATCTTGTTTTAATACCACAATTCATTTATGAAACATTCCGAGGAATGTTGTAGAAATTGCTTTATATTGCTGACATACATGTTCACAAATGTGTGTGCTACAGAAGGTCATTTTTTTTAAGCTGGTGACAGACAGCGACCTCTACCCAAGTCTAAAGAAAAATTCAATATGTTAAATAACTTTCATATGCAATAGCATATAATGTAATATGCCCGAATTGCAAAATCACAGTGATCCCTATTTCTCATTGCAAACTTTTTCAAATTTCACACTCTGTCTTATTTGAATGCAAAGATCACACCTATGATCATTAATAAAATGATGAGAACTTCACCTTGAACCTCATACATAAAGCTGTAAGTTATGCAAACATGAAACTTTTTTCCAAGTAGTTTCTGTAAAATCATTGAGAAAGATTGCAGGGTATGCACCTCGATTCTGTCATCATAGCACATTGTCAGTCAGCTGAAAGGAGGCAAGCAATGTCAGCCTCCCCTTCTGAACAAACAAATGAACTTGCCCAATGCTTTGGATGAAAACTGGTCACTGCACATGTGCTGCTGTATCTTGCATGATGGGTCTTTTTTCTGATGCCTTTAATCCAGTGTCAAATCAATGAAATTTCTCCAGTATTAATTAACATTTAATAAATAAATCACTAGAATGTAATTTTATGTTATTTGTTCTGCAGCACTGACAGCTTGATACAAAGAACTATACGGCTGAGGTTTTCAAAGTGCACTGTTTTGACAGTAGCCCATCGTCTGAATACGATCATGGATTCTGACAAAGTGTTGGTGATGGATGCTGGTCGTGTGGTGGTAAGTGCTTTTCTTTCATTCCTTTTTTTAATGAGTCTGTTGTTTGTAAATTTTGAATCCTCTCTCTGAATGTTATTTCTAACCTGTTAATTTATTTTCAAAAGACATCTGCTTCAAATAAAGTATTTAAATTCTATTTTGAAACAGTAAAAATAAAATCTTTTCATATGCATATTATAAGATTATTCTTCTGTCAAGACATCATGAACTTCATTTATGATTTCTCTTGAAGAAACTAGAGATGGACATTTGGAAAGCACCAAATACACAGTTCTTGATTAGCATTAATCCATCTACATGATGTATCTGTAGTATTAATTGTAGTTGGTTTCGTTACTGTTGCCACTTTATACATCTGTAGATTGATCTTTCAAGAATATTGGACATATCATGGTATTACAGACTAAGAATAAATATCACAGTTAATGTACACAGACATCTTCGTGCTTACAGACCAAATTTGACTAGGATAGACAGCTAGGCAGCCATGGCCTATTACTAAGAACCATCCAGGCATTTGCTTGAAGTCATTTAGAGAAACCACAGAAAACTTAAATCAGGATGGTTGTATAGGGTTTAGTGCCTTCATCCATCTCCCTCCCCAAGTACAAAGTCTTTCCGTTATTGGTACAACAGCCTCATTTGCTTTATCCTTAATGTAATGTTGTTTTGTTTGTATGTGCATGCAAAGGAGTTATTTCATAATGTAAAAGACTAGTGCTACATTGTTTCTCAAAATGAACTGCTGCACATTTTACACTCATTATCAACTGACAGGACCTTGCCTGAAAAACAGTCATCATTCCTCCATAAAGAGAAAGACTTTGAGCTTGGAAAGAGGATCATATGGTGGTATTTCCATTATAGAGCTTTAGTATCAGGTTTTTCAGAAAAACAAGAAAGTTTTTACACTGAAGCACCAAAGAAACTGGTACAAGTATGTGTATTCAAATACAGAGATATGTAAACGGGCAGAATACAGCACTGTGATCAGCAACACCTATATAAGACAACAAGTGTCTGGCACAGTTGTTAGATCGCTTATTGCTGCTACAATGGCAGGTTATCAAGATTTAAGTGAGTTTGAATGTGGTGTTATAATTGGCACATGAACAATGGGACACAGCATCTCCAGGCTAGCAATGAAGTGGTTGATTTTCCCATACGACCATTTCATGACTGTACAATGAATATCAGGGATCCAGTAAAACATTAAATCTCTGGCATCACTGTGGCTGGAAAAAGATCCTGCAAGAACAGGACCACCAATAACTGAAGAGAATCGTTTAATGCGACAGAAGTGCAACCCTTCTGCAAATTATTGCAGATTTCAATGCTGGACCATCAACAAGTGTCAACCTGTGAACCATTCAATGGAACATCATCAACATGGGCTTTCAGAGCCAAAGGCTCACTCGTGTACCCTACGTGACTGCATGACACAAAGCTTTATAAAGCTTTATGTCTTGCCTGGGCCCATCAACGCCAACATTGGGCTATTGATGACTGAAAACATTTTGCCTGGTTGGGTATGGAGGGAACCTCAAAAATCCATGGACCCTGCATGTCACCATGGGACTGTTCAAGCTGGTGGAGGCTCTGTAGTGGTGTGGGGCATGTGCAGTTGGAGTAACACGCATGAGACCCCTGAGTAGATACAACTCTGACAGGTGACATGTATTTAAGCATCCTGTCTGATCACCTGCATCCATTCATGTCCACTGAGCATTCCGACAGTCTTGGGCAATTCCAGCAGGACAATGTGATACCCCACACACCCAGAATTGCTACAGAGTGGCTCCAGGAACACTCTTCTGAGTTTAAACTCCCCAGACATGGACATTATTCAGCATATCTGGGCTGCCTTGCAACATACTGTTCAGAAGAGATCTCCACTCCCTCGTACTCGTACGTATTTATGGACAGCCCAGAAGGACTCATGGTGTCAATAACCTCCAGCACTAGTTCAGACATTATTCGAGCCCATGCCACATCATGTTGTGGCATTTCTGCGTGCTCACGGCAGCCCTACACAGTATTGGGCAGGTGTACCAGTTTCTCTGGCCCTTCAGTGTAATTCAAAAGTGTGTTGTGAAATGTGCAGAGATCTTTAAGTGCTATTTACTTATGTCACCTTTTCTGCCAAACCTGTACAGTGTTTTATCTAAGTAATCTTTCATTGTATAGAATGTAATACTTAACAGATACTTTGTACCTACCTTTTTAAATAATCTTATTTTGGCAATCTCTTTAGGCAATTTATTTTACAATTTTATTCTTTGGTAGAAAATACTGTTATAGCTTTTATGTTTATTCTTTCTTGCTAAGTGTAAGTTCAGTCTAGACCTCCATCCACGGTCATGGACAGAGCAGTTTGTGCAGAAGTATCAAGTTTTGATGTGCATAACTGAATGGTAAATGTACTCGTGTTGTGTTGTTAAAAATTTTCGAAATCTGAACAGATCTTTACAATGATCCCATATCCATTTGTGGTTATTATTCTTATAGATCTTTTCTGTAGTTTGAAAGCTACACTACTGGTGATCTGAATTTAAAATAAAAGTATCTGATGTTTCGACTATGACACACAACTTCTAAATGGTGAATGAAGTCAATCTAAAATTTATAACCATAATGTACGAATAATCCCTGCATAATAAGATTGACCACAATTAATGTACTATTGACACATAACAGGGAGTATGTCATATATTCCACCAAGCTACCAGCCTTAAATCAAATGAATGTCTAAAGGGACTATGAAACTGAAGCTAAAAATTATAAGTTCATCTTGGTTATTACTAGAAGTTTGCTACAGTTTACCAATCACTATATGGAAACTTTGAATGTTTTGTTAATAAATTGGTGTCATTGTTAAACAAATTAATAAAGTGAAATGTAATTTGATAATTTGTGGATACTTTAACATTAATTTTCTTACAAAAATTAACAACAGGTAGGCCATTTTGAACCTCACTACAGTTTAAATGCTGAAGTAAACGCTGCTACCCAAATAACAGACACTCATAAATGAGCTTTAGATCAGTTTCTAGTCAAGGAAAATTTATACAGCATTTCATTAAAGATTTTCAGTGCGGCCTTTAGAGATCATCTAGCTCAAATACTAAGCTTGAAAATAAGAGGCAGTATTGGAAAAAACCATGTGTAAATTCTGTAGTCTGGATACCATAAAATATTTCAACAGCTTACTAAATGAAGAATAGTGGTCTCAGGTTTATAAAATTAATGATCTAAATGAAAAATTTAATACTTTTATTGATCTGTTAACCCATCACTTCCAAAGTGGATTTCCACAGAAAAATGTGACTATTAGATGTAATTCTAGAACAAACAGTTGGATCAATAGGGGAATAAGGGTTTCATCTCAGAAGAAGAGACAACAACATAAAATTTGTAATGAATAATTCCTCATGTGAATAACATGTATATTTTAAAAATATTCCAAAATACTAAGAAAAGTAATAAGATTAGTAAAAATAGTGCATAATGATAAACTCATATATATGATGTAAGATACACTTGGACCTCAGCCACAATCGGACACTGAACTAAACCCAATGGTGACAAGTCATAATTCATGCTGGACCAGGACTCGAACCTGAATTTCTCTCTTTGCATGAGCAGTCCCCTTAACCACTTGGACCATCTGAGCAAGCTTCCCATCCAACGCAAATTCTCAACTTATCTCCCATACATATAATAGTATAAGTGCCTTCTAAGAACAATGACACCATCATTGTGGATGTATACTATGGACGAACTTTTGAGGGAATCAGGTGAAGCTGCAAGCAATGAGGATAATCGACACTGGGCGCTACATGTGCAGAGTGTGACAATTTGAGAATTTTGGGTGGGTGGGAAGCTTGTGGTGATAGCTGTATCATTTAAGGTGATTGCTCATGTAAAGTGGAGAATCTAGGGTTGAGTCCTGGTCTGCCACAAATTTTCACTTGCCACCAATGGATTCATTTAAATGGCCAATTGTGGCTGAGGTCTGAGTTCCTCTTATGTCATGTACAATTTATATATGGCCATGGTCAATTTTGGCTGAGGTCTGAGGTCTATCAAGTATATGTATGGACACTGCATCAAAAATGGTGTTTGACACTACACACATATACATTCTCAAAATGAAGTGAAGCCCATGTGGAGTGTTCTTAAAAAAAAAAAGAAAATGGGGAAAAACAGAGCATCATGTAAAAATATAACACTGCCACAAGAAAGCAAAAAGTAACAAACCCCATAGGAGTGGCAAACACATTTGACAACTTTTTAATTCCCTGGTTTTGTGTAAATTTTTATGTCAAACCATGTGTGACAAATGAGGTTGTTGCCACAGTATCCTGTGAAGACTGTAGGTTATGTTTTCATTGGGGCGAATGTAACAGCGAGGAAATGGGGGTAGATAATGAGGCTCTTCCATGGCAATGTAGGTTATGTAGAAAAGGCAGAAAAATTGCTGAACAGGAGGCAAAAATTTGTGCCCCTAAGGCTGAATTAGAAAGTGTGAATTTGGAATTATGTAGGTTAAGGGAGGAAAAGGAGACAGTGTGCCAGGAAAAGGTAGCAAGCAAAGGGCAGAAAAAGGGAAATTGTTGAAACAACTTTAGAAATTCAGTTAGTAAATCAGTTTGGCTTGCTATCTGAAGAAGTGGAGGAAGGGCATCATCCAGATGTAGTTGAATGTAGGTTGAAGCAGAATATTAATCAATTCAGAATAGGGAAAGAAGAATTCTGCTTCTAGGTAGCAGACATGGAAGGGGCTTTAGGCCAGCAGCATCAGGTGGAATTAGATGCTGGGATCCAGCTTTGTGAAACCAAGTGCCAACCTTAGTCAGGTGACAGAAAACTTAGGTCAGCTATGCAGGGAATTTGAGAAGGAAGACCAGGTAATTATAGTTGGGGTAGCAGGAAATAGCCTGGCTATGAATCCAAGATACAGTATTTGCGAGTAGCCAAACTGGGTACACAAATGTGGGGTTTGTAGAGGTCTTTCAGCACCATGATTGGCCGTGGGTAAACACTGCTGTAAGGCATGTTAACCCTGAGCTGAACAGGATGGTCCAGACACTCGCAAAATCTCACATAAATGTTGTTCCAGTTGATGCTGTTGGAAGGTGGGGATACACTGCACACGGCCTGCACCTATATAGGAAGGGGGAAGATAAGTTAGCTCCTTTATTAGCATATAATGTAAAGGGGGCTACAGTCACACAAGGGATGAGCCCTGTGATTAATGGGACCAGGCAGACAGTTTTTTAGGTTAAAGCCAAAGTCTAGACAGAGAACAATCAAGAAAAATAGAATAAAAGAGCTTCATGCACAGTAAATAGGGATAAAGCTAAGGCTAATATCAATTTCCTTCATCAAAATATCAGGGGAATAAAAAATAAAATAGATGAGCTGTTAGTATGTTCAGATGATCTCAAAAATAAGAATGAGACTGATATACTTCATCTTTCTGAATGTCATTTAACTGTGGGGATGGAAACTGTCAGTATAAATGGGTACAACAGATACAATAGAGCATCTTGCACTTGCGGATCTAGCATGGATAAAGGAGGAGTTGCCATTTATACAAAACAAGAGTATAAATGTAAAACTGTAGAAGTAAGTAAAATTTGTGTCAATCAGCACTTTGAAGTTTGTGAATGTGAACTACAGCTAGGTAATGTAATGTCAGTATTGGCAACAGTATACAGGGCCCCATTAGGAGATTGGGAGCTATTCATAAAAGAGTTTGATTCCCTATTATGCTGCCTATCAGACAAAAAGAAGAAGTTATTAATCTGTGATGATTTCCATACTTTATAAGCAATTCTTTAGATTAGATTAGTTTTTCGTTCCATAGATTCGTGCTGAGGAGATCATCATGGATGTGGAACATGTCAATTTTTTTATTTTTTTTAAACTGAAATAACAATACTAATAGTATGAGTGTATACAATACATCATTTGTTTCGTCTATGGAGTAGAAGCAGTTGGCCACTAGTAAGTCTTTCAGGCTCCTTTTAAACTGATCTTTATTTGTAACTAAATTTTTTATGTTTGCTGTCAAATTATTGAAGATGAGTGTTCCTGAGTAGTGGACCTCTTTTTGAACTAAAGTAAGTGCTTTTAAGTCCTTGTGCATATCATTTTTGTTCCCGGTATTGTATGTATGAACTGAGCTGTTTGTTGGAAAAAGAGATATATTATTTAGGACAAATTTCATTAAGTAGTAAATATACTGAGAGGCAGTAGTTAGTATACCCAGTTCTTTGAAGAGGTTTCTACAGGTCGTCCGTGAATTTGCTCTACAAATTATATGTATTACATGCTTCTGGACTTTGGAAACTTTTGTTTGACTTGAAGAGTTACCCCAAAATATTATACCACATGACATTATGGAATGAAAGTAGGAAAAGTATGCAAGCTTTTTCATTTTTATGTCGCCTATGTCTTCTAACACTCGAATTGCAAATAAAGATTTGTTAAGGCGTTTCTGCAGTTCTGTGGTGTGCTCCTCCCAACTGAATTTATTATCGGATTCTAATAGGAAAAGTGAACTAGAAGTGTTATTAATGGCATATAACTTCAGATCAGTGGTCAAGACAGTAGCACTCTAATAGATAATGTATTTGTACAGCAAGAGAATGTAAAAGTAACACATGCTTTCCCTGCGATAAATGGATTATCAGACCATGATGCACAATTGATTAACATACAAAACCTAGCAAGGTGTACAGTTCAAAAACCATTAAGTAAAAGTGAGGTTGCTCAACCCAGCAGTCAAAGAAAGTGTGCCATTTAAGGGAATGAGGTAGATAATAAAAAATTTAAGCTGAAAAAAAACCTTGATTCCTATGTGCATTTCTAATGCACCTAACACATTTGACAGCATAATGGTTACCATGAAGCTGAGCAGTCTAACACGTAACTAACTAACTAACATGTGTTGCAAATAATCTGGTAAAGTCAGACATAAATAAGAACATACGAATATAAGGTCAATGTACATCTTCACTGTCACACAAGATGAAGTAGGAAAGTAATACGAGGACTAAAAAAATCCAACTCTGCGGGCATTGATAATTCCTCTGCAATAGTCTTAAATAAGAGTACTCTAAACGTAATAAAACTACTTACATACTTATTTAAATGCTTACTTCAACCAGGCACTTCCACTGACTTGTTATCTAAATTAAATCCAATAAATAAAAAGGTGGGAGAGATAATGCAGATATCTACAGGCTCATCAAAACTGTCTTTTGCATTTCAAAACTAACAGATAAAATTAACCCTTAATTGGTATCATACAATTTTGTAAATTAACTGGTATCATGTTGTCTGTTAGAATCCAGAAGTTTCCTATTGTTTTATACAATATTGCCTTAACTTACTAATTGTTCAGGTATTACGTGTGCAAGGTTTCAGAACCAGGTTTTCAAATCTTGTCTGTTACAGTCCCCTACAATCAGTCACTCCTTCTCATGTCTTCTGGTAACTCCCCTTGACCTGTGGTTCTGGGTGACTTTTCTGAACTCTACCCTTTTTCCTAAACCCCACTAGTCCTTTCCCTCCACCTTTCTTTCTTCTCCTTCAACCCTTCTGTCAGAAGATGGTGCCACTGACTCAAAAGCTTACATACATAATTAATGAACAACACAGACATTTGTGTGTGAACTGTACACTAAGCCTGACAGACAAGAAACAGGATTCACCTGGAGTACTTACCTAATGAAAGCTTTTAGCATGATAGATCATAGGATCCTGCTGTCAGAACTTAAAAAGTATGGTATCCAAGGTCTGTCCAGCAGTTGAGTCAGTTCCTTCTTGAACAATCATAAGCAAACAATTAATATCAAACACACTGCCATCCTAAAACTATTTCTGAATACTTGCCAGAGTATAATCTAATTAAATACGGTGTACACAAGTACCAGTAACAGGACCACTTCTGTTCCTTTTATAAATAATTGATCAAAGCTTCAATGTGGATGCCTATAAAATGAACATATTTGCAGATGACAGCACAATTCTGTTAAAATGGTAAAGAAGGAACAGTTGAGGCAATGAACAGTCACAAAACAACTTAGCAACTGGGAACAGAATAATCAGTTTTTAATAAATGGTTGAAAATCCTACCACACTAAAATTTCACAATCCTCCGAGCAAGGACATCCCGTTTCTCTCTGTCAGCAATGAACCAATTGATAACAGTACAGAAACCAACTTCTTCGGGTTATGGCTGCGAACAGTATAAAATGTAATAAGCAAATGGAATATCTTAACACAAAATTGAGCAAGGCCTGCTACTGTATTTGCTCACTAAAATTCTGCTGTGCTGAGAAAACAGTAAAGAGTGCATATCATGCATACTTCCTTTCTCACCTTCCATATGGAGTCACATTTTAATGGAGTCACATTTTAGGAAAACTCAAATGACTATCAGTGAATTCAAACAGAAAAAAAATACCATTAGAATCATATTTGGATGCAAATCTAGAGGCTCCTGTAAAGGTTTGTTTAAGATTTCTGGTATCCCTCCTACACCGTGAATCTATATTACGGAAACCATTACATTCAATAAAATGACAGTTGATTACTTGCTGTAAAAATAAAAGCAAATACTGAGGACAAAAGCTTGGGAAATTTTTAAAATTATTTTTACAGCATCACTGCATTTACTCCATTGAGGAGTATTTAAATGTATAAATCATGTTGTTTAAATATTTATACATAAAAACAAAGATGATGTGACTTTCCAAATGAAAGTGCTGGCAGGTCGACAGACACACAAACAAACACAAACATACACACAAAATTCAAGCTTTCGCAACAAACTGTTGCCTCATCAGGAAAGAGGGAAGGAGAGGGAAAGACGAAAGGATGTGGGTTTTAAGGGAGAGGGTAAGGAGTCATTCCAGTCCCGGGAGCGGAAAGACTTACCTTATGGGGAAAAAAGGACGGGTATACACTCGCACACACACACATATCCATCCAAATATTTAAATGTACAAAATATGTTACATAAATATTTAAATGTATGAAGTGTGTTATTCATAATTTTGAATATGTATCCATAGAAATCATTTTCACTTGTACACATATAAACTAATTTGTCCAACATCTTATGCAGCAGCTGCTTTTGTAGACTTCTTCATCAGTAGCACTACATCCCTTGGTGAGCCTTGGCTTCTTCAACAATCTTCCTCCACATTGCTTGGTTGTTTGCTGCCCTTTTTCCACCCCCAGGCTCCCATAATGGTGAGATTCACTATTACATCATCAATCAGATCTTCTTCTACAGCTCCCTTTTTGTCTAGCTGAATGGATCACACCTTTCATCATTTTCTTTGGAATTCTCCTCTGTCATTTTCTGCACATGCCCTAGCCATCGTATTTGCTGTGATGTCACAAATTTTACTACATCCCTACCTTGTATTAACACTTGTAATTCAGTGTTATGGTGTATTCTCCAGACTTCTTCCTCCCTTATTGGACCATAGATTTTGTGTAGTATTTTCCACTCAAAGGTTCTTAGTGCATTTTTGTCATGCTCTGTCAACATCCATATCTCTGACTCTTATGTGACAACTTGACAGACTAGGGAGTTATATATTAGCAGTTTTGTTTTTCTTGTGACAAGGCTATTTCTGAAAAGTTGCATATTTGCAAAGTAATCTCTGGTTCCTGCTTTCATTCTTTTCTTTATCATCTTTACAATACTGTTGTAGACTACAGGACCAATAAAAATACAATAAAATACATTTTGTGTTTTGTAGAGATTGGTCTCCAATAGTGTACTGCATAAATTAATGGCAGTATAGTGCTGTTACTTCTAATTTACCAAAATCTGTATCTTCACATTGTGACTCACTCCTTATGTACTACTTTTATACAAGATAGCTTCAGACTGGAGTTATGATGTCGAAACTAGACACAAAGAATGAAACATCTATATCAATAATAAAACTGTAAAACCGTTGTGTTTGTCTGTTTGAACAAGTTGATCTCCAAAACCACTAGATAAATTTTCATAGGGTTTTCAAATTTAACTTGAGTGTAGCTTGGTGCAATATAAAGGCTTTATTTAATCAAAATCATGACAATAAAAGAAAAGATACTGTAATTTAAAATTTTATCTAACATCATCTGCTCAGCTTAGTAGTTGAGGTGTTTCATTATTACAGTAGAGTACAT